>NC_044567.1:10376485-10592924 GCF_007565055.1 Rhinopithecus roxellana | reverse complement strand
AGCAGAGCATAAAAGTTTGGAAATTTTGCAGCCTGACCTTGCAGTAGAAAAGAAAAACCCATTTTCTGAGGAGGAATTCAAATCAGTTGAAAAATTTAAATAAGTAAAGAAGGTTCAAATGTTACTAGTCATATCATATCAATAGAATAATGTCATAATCTGTTATTGACAAGACAATGGTGAAAATGTCTCCAAGGCATTTCAGAGACCTTCATCAAAGACATTCCCATCACAGGCCAAGAGGTCTAGGAACAAAAAATGGTTTCATAGGTCAAACCCAAGACCTTGCTGCTCTGTGCAGCTTCAAGACATCGTGCCCTGCATCCCAGCTGCTCCAGATCCAGCTATGTCTAAATGGGAGCAAAGTATAGCTCAGGTGATGGCTTCAGAGGGTGCAAGCCCCAAGCCTTGGTGGCTTCCACATGGTATTAGGCTTGCCGGTGTGCAGAAGGCAAGAATTGAGGTTTGGGAGCCTCCATCTCAATTTCAGAGGATGTATAGAAACACCTGGATAATCAGGCAGAAGTCTGCTGCAGGAATGGAACCCTCATGAAGAACTTCTACTAGGAAAGTGCAGAAGGGAAATATGGGGTTGGAGCCCCCACATAGGGTCCCCAGTAGAGCACTGCCTAGTTGAGCTATGAGAAGAGGGCTACCGTCCTCTAACCCCAGAATGGTAGATCCATCGACAGCTTGCACTGTGAACCCAGAAAAGCCGCAGGCAGTCAATGCCAACTCATGAAAGCAGCCACAGGGTCTTTACCTTGCAGAACTGCAGGGGTGGAGCTTCCCAGGGCCTTAGGAGCCCATTCCTTGCTTCAGCATGCCCTGAATGTGAGTCATGGTGTCAAAGGAGATTATTTCAGAGCTTTGAGATTTAATGACTGCTCTGCTGGGTTTTGGACTTGCATGGGACCTGGGGCCCCATTGTTTTGGTTGATTTATCTCTCTTGGAAAAGGTCTATTCAAACAATGCCTGTATCCCCAGTGTATCTTTAGAGTAACTAACTTGTTTGTGCCTGTACAAGCTCATAGGTGAAAGGGACTTGCCTTGTCTCAGATGAGACTCTGGACTTGAACTTTTGAGTTAATGCCAGAATGAGTTAAGACATTGGGGAACTGCTGGGAAGGCATGGTTGTGTTTTGAAATGTGAGAAGGACATGAGATTTGGAACGTGCCAGGGTAGAATAACATGGTTTGTCTCTGTGTTCCCGTCCAAATCTCATGTCTAATTGTAATTCCCAATGTTGGTGGAGGGACTTGGTGGGAGGCAACTGGATCATGGGGATGTACTTCCACCTTACTGATCTCTTGATAGTGTGTTCTCATGAGATATAGTTATTTAAAAGTATGTAGCACTTCCCCTGTGCTGTCTTCTGCTTCACCGTGTAAAGATTGTGCCTGCATCCCCTTTGAGCTCCGCCATGATTATAAGCTTCCTGAGGTCTCCCCAACCATGCTTCCTACACATCCTGTGGAACTGTGAGCCAATTAAACCTCTTTTCTTTATAAACTACACAGTCTCAGGTAGTTATTTATAGCAGTGCAACAATGAACTAATACACATAGGTACTGGGAGACATAGATATAAGTCAGAACACAGTAGACTTTAAATGCTATAAGTTTCAACAGACTCAGACTCACTGAATTTTATGTGCTACACCTGATTACCCACTTCTTGGTTCAGAAAAAAATCTAGAGTAGTTTCATTAAGCAGACCTTAAATAGAACAACTCAAAATAAATTAATATTAACAGATAATCTAAATGTTACTCTACTATAACCATGGAATTCACTCTGAGAATTTTCCAGATAATATTATGAAACAGTTAGTGATTGTAATGGTAATGAAAGATCCTTAGAGAGAGTAAATTGCTTATAATATTTAGCAAGTAAGAGACACTGTTAGAATGTGAGCTGTGGACTGCATTATACCATAAAATATGATACCTTTTAATTACTGAAAATATTTTTTAAACTATATTTTTCTAAATCTTCAGAATAATAACTAAAATTTATTTATGCAGATTATCTGAGAACCTCATGTGTCTTCTGAGTAATCAAAGAAATACTAAATTATTTCATATTACTTAAAAATTGATTCTATACTATTTCAGTTCTCTAAAAAACTGGTATTCCACACATGATATCTATGCCATGTATATTAATTAGAATGTTTAATCATTCTGAGAACTTCATTCTTTAAAGTTGCTGAGTGTTAAAACTTTCACTCTGCTCCTCCCACATCAATATCTGAGATATTAAATTTGGGGAGTAGATTCAAAGTCATCTGCAAGATCTGAGCAGTATCATCTTGAATACCTTTCCTTTCCGCAAAATCGTGTTTTCTAAGTTCAGGTTGGCATGCAAATCCATCTATATCATCTATAGCATGGTCATGACCATTATATAATTATGTATGGATTGCAGAGATGATTATATTTTTAATTTTTATGTAAATGTCTTTGGTTGTCATGAGAAGTTTAAAATATTTTTAAAAATCATAATCTATTATTGACACAAAACTTAATTAACCATTCTCAACATGCATTTCTCTGTGTTCATATTTCAAAGAGGCTGATTTATTTGAGCTATTGTCATTTCATTACTTCGAGGCTTAGAAACTGTTGTTCTGTATTTCCTTTACCTGTACATATCTAATATTTAATCTTTTATCAGTTATTTTCTTCTATGACGATAGATATCAAAGCATTTAAGAAATGGTCAGAGTTACGACCAGGCTTTTATCAATGAGAGAAATTAAATGTATGTTGGATTGAACATAAGGGACTTATAAGGAATTTTTAAAATTCAAATAGAATTTTAATAAAAAAGTAAAGGAGGTATAATCACCACATGAGACCTAGGAAGTCAAAGGAATCTTATGTAAAAAAAAATTATAAAGTAGTTGATCAAGGCATTTTTACCTATACTGTAGCAAGTAGTTACTACTCAATTAATAGCCACATACCCTTCTCCTTCTATGTAATTCAGCTTGCTTTCAGTTACACAGTGCCAAGGAACTAGTCCAGATCAATGGACCATCAGCAAAAGTGACATATGTCATTTATGGGCTTAGTCACAGAAAAACAATGTCAATTTACTACACCCTGTGTTCTGTTGAAAATCTCAAAGAAGCTGAATGTTTTTAATGGTACCACAGCTGGGTCATGGAAGAACTTTCTTTACCCTGGAAACCCAAGTGACTTTGAGCAGTAAAGCCCTGTTACACACAGAGCAGCACGGAGCAAGCCACATAATAAAATATTCATGCATTCAGCCACTGAATTTTCGGAGTTGTTGTCTCAGCATAGCCTAACTTAACCTCATCAGAAGACAAATTCGTACTAGAATTCGAGTGATTATGTAACAAAACATAAAATATACAGTGTTGGCCCTAGTAAAACTAATATATAAAGCTGAAAAGATGATGATTTATGTTATGCAGTAGTAAAACATTTGGTAAAACGCTTCCTTGTGGTAGTCTAGAAGGCAGATGTTCTTCCTGTTTTAATAGAATTAGAATTTGAGAAAACACACTTCCATATTGCCTGAAGGACATAAGCTAGAAGAGGATTGGCCAGGATGCATGAAAAAATACAAGATCATATTATAGAAACTTTGGCTGCTGAAATTTTGGAAAAACAAAGTATTTTAAGGCCTTAAGTTGTTGAAAGAAAGAAAGAGAGAAAGAAAAGAAAGAAAGAGAGAGAGAGAGAGGAAGGAAGGAAGGAAGGAAGGAAGGAAGGAAGGAAGGAAGGAAGGAAGGAAGGAAGGAAGGAAGGAAAGAAGGCAGAAAGAAAGAAAGAAAGAAAGAAAGAAAGAAAGAAAGAAAGAAAGAAAGAAAGAAAGAAAGAAAGAAAGAAAGAAAGAAAGAAAGAAAGAAAGAAAGAAAGAAAAAGAAAGAGAAAGAAAAGAGAAGAGAGAGAGAAAAAGAAAAAGGGCTAAGAAAGGCTTTGAATGCCTTAGGGAAAAGATGAGATTCAGACTGTAGCCTCCTCACTAAATCCAATAATCTCAAAGTGACTGGCACTGAATTGAGAGCAGCTGGAGGGTGAGAAAGCAAATCTATACAGCAAATCTGTGAATTGTATTCTGAAAAGAGCATGGGGTGTGATTGTTAGTAGGCAAAACTAACTGAATAAGGTGAATGAGAAGGTTACTGAGTTTTGGAATAGTTAATTAATACCAAGAAAAAAAGTTATTCTCAGGAAGAAGAGGTGATGATGAGCAGATTTGAAAGGTTTATATCACTGAAACGGTACTAGCTAAATATTGTCATTAGGACCTGTCCTCCTAATTGCTATATTCAATATCAGTGAAATGGATACTTTAAATGGATAATATCAGATTATTGGTATTATGCTGATATTATTATGGTTATTAAAGGTCAAGAACCATATAGAATGAGGGATTCACCTAATTAGTCAAGAGTGCATGTCATCAATTTGTTACTTGTCATTTAAAACTTAAACTTTTTTTGGTAGACTAATAGTATGGCAGAAGAGCAAATGAAGGAAAGTATATTTATTACTCATGTTCTTTAAGTACATAGCCACTCAGCTGCCCTCACAATTGAAGCCATTAAATATTAAGTTCAATCATTCTGAGCTCGTCTTTGAAAACCAACAGAGAGGTGGGGTGAGACTGAAGCAACAATTCCAATAAAATTCCTAATGGAATAACAAACAGCAAGCAAGTTGTCAGACTTATGCTGAGCTTGATCTGCAAACTCATTTTCATTTTCTCTTTATATAGTTATACAAAATGGGTCAAAGAGTGCAAAGGTTCATGGATAAACTAATGCTTAGTGGGCTTTACTGAGTTTATCTTGTTAGAACTGATATTATCGTAATAGGAAAAAAAAAAATCCCTTCATGGTTTAAAAGGTAAGAGAAAGGAGACAGCTTTTTCAATTAATTACTGCATTATTTCATGGAGATACAATTTCTTCTCTCTGTCTCCTTCAAGTAAAGGGGGCTGGTAGCATGCCCCATATCTTAGCACTACCAGGGAGACAGATATTATGATTTCATATAATTATATTTTTATAGAAATCAAAATAGGACATTCTCAACAAATGTTCTCACCTCAAACTGTTCTTTGCACCCTTAGAAACTACTGCCAGACTTTCAAAGCTGGCATGTGCCTGAAGCATCTCATTAGATAGTAAGACTATCAGTCACTCCATAAAGCTATAATAGAAACAAAATCCCAAAACTTGAGATTCCTTCCCTGACTGAGTGATCACTATAGTTTTCTCTCCTTGAAACAAATGAAGTTAGGCCTAACACCATTGGAGTAAAGATGCTCGAGTTTCTCTGAAACTATTATGGGAAGAAAGACATATGAGTGAGAAAATGAAAAGACATTCTGTGAGTGGTAACAAAATGATTCAGAGTACTTACCTCTGAATATCAATAGAATTGCAGTTTGTTGAAGCAGGACATATCAGTTACCTTGACAGGGACAGGGAAGACTATCTCTTTGCCCAGCCTTTGAGTTCCTAATCCTGTTTGACAGCCATTATAATTATAGTAACAATAATAATATTTCATATATGTTGAATTTGTTCCTTATGCTGGTAATACAAGAATCATTATCTTCATTTTGAAGACAAGAAAAGTGAGGCTCAGAGAAATTAAGTAATTTATCTAAGGTCTGTTAGACATCAGTGGCAGTACTGAGCTTTAATCCAAGTTCTATTTGGATCAGAGTATCTCGCCCATTAAAATTTGGAGGCTCGTCCTCTTACATCTGTGTTAACTTCTAAGTTGTCTGTATTTAATAGTTTTGTGCACCTATATATGTGCATCTTTGGCCTTTTGGGAAGAGGGTTCATCTTTTACATGCAATTTTTAAAGAGTGAAATCAGTTCAAAACCGTATCTGCTCAAAAAATGGAAAAGGAGAATAATTTTCTTCAGTCTTTATTGATTCTATTATCTGTTTTCCGCTTCTATGAGGTCTCTCAACTATGCCTGCATGTGACTGTCCATTTGCAATAAACCACTGCAAAATCTCCTGTGTTGAACAGGTATTTTACATGTTCATTCCCTATCGATTAGCAATGTTTACTCACAAACACTGTGCCAGTTTTGTCTTGTTCTACTTTCCTTCTTTCTATGTATTGCTCTTCTATACAGTGAGGAGAACACATCATTACACATTTCAATTTTGAAGTCTCTCCTATGAGCAACCGAAGACACTCTATTTGCAATAACAGTTTTGCATTTTACTTTTAAGTTTAATTTGAAACATTCATGTGATTCAAAAATCAAGATATTAGAAAGTCTATACCTCGAGAAGTCTTGCTGCAAGTCTTGTTCCTTTTCACTGTGTCTGACCCTGCCCCTTGCTTTCTACAGACAAGAATTGTAGGCTGGGTGCAGTGGCTCATGCCTGTAATCTCAGCACTTTGGGAAACCGAGGTGGGCGGATCACGAGGCCAGGAGATCAAGACCATCCAGGCTAACACAGTGAAACCCCGTCTCTACTAAAAATGCAAAAAGTTAGCCGGGCGTGGTGGTGGGCGCCTGTAGTCCTAGCTACTTGGGAGACTGAGGCGGGAGAATGGCGTGAACCCAGGAGGTGGAGCTTGCAGTGAGCCAAGATCTCGCCACTGCACTCCAGCCTGGGCGACACAGCGAGATTCCGTCTAAAAAAAAAAATTGTATTAGTTATATATACATATTTTCAATTTTTCTTTGTGCATATATGAGAGAAAACCAGTATATATTCATTTATTTTTCTTCATTACTCAGTAGTAGAAAACTACATTATTATTTTAAACAACTCTCAATATTGTCATTCCTAGGCTCATTTTATTTGCATTTCTGTTATTCATGATCCCTCCTAAATTTCTAAGTCAGATTGTATTTATTATTGTTCTGTCTTTGACAGAGCTTAAAGATTACTTAAGACATGCAGATTTTCAGAACAAACACCAACTTTTATATTTATTTTTTGTTTGTTGATTATGCTTTCTTTTGTCTCATTTCTAAGTCTTTGGATGGATGAAAAGCTACATGTAAGTAAGTATGTTAATAGTGCCTTCATAAATTGATTTACGGAATGGGAGATTCAAATTTTAAAGATATATAGCTATAAAACTTTATTGGAAATAGTGAGAACAAGGATCTTAACATATACCGTCCCCTTTATATGTGAAATAATGACATATTAAACTTCGGAAATTCTCAATTCTTTATATAAGTTAATTTATATTTGGAATCTGTTTAAAAAAATAGTATGTGCAGTATTTTCCTCAAGTTACCTAAAAATCTGGTTGAAATTGTCAAGAATTAGTGCTTTTCTTAGCACAGTTTGGCTAAGTGTATGTAGTCTCAGGATAACCAGCAGTAAAATAAATAATTTGAATCCACCAATTATATTCAATATTTCAAGCTTTGTAGAGAAAGTGCTGGTTTCACTGCCTGTTGACTTCAGTTGTTGGTGGGATATGTAAGTAGAAAAAATTCCAGGAGAATTTCACTTTGTCAATAGATCTCTTGGAAAAATCTATATTCTCAGTAAATCCAATGTATCACATTAACAAGAGATTATTACAAACAGATTAAAGCTATTAATAATGGAATGCAATTTAGCTTAGAGTCTGCATAATATCCACGCGTACCCAAGATATAGTCACAGGAAAATAAAAACAGACATGAAATTAAAAAAAAAAAATCTATCAATTGGCAGTTATTTGTCAAGAATCTCAGGTATAAACTCTGCAGCTGAAGGTCAGAAGAGTTTTTGGTTTTTTACTTGCTATTAAAACTTAGTGGTGATATACTGAGGCTGTTCACACTAGTCTGATTAAGGAAGCAACCTTGGAAGATAGAAATATCAGAATTAGAAACAAGGTTCATGAATACTAAAGGATTTTTGTATTTGTGTAGTATGTTAGGGGATTAATTTTTATATCTAAAAACCCTTTCCTCTAGAAATTAATCTTTAAAAATATAGCAAATCCCTGTTGAGCCTTAGAAAATATGACATTTCCAAGTATAGATTTCAAATGAGTCATTCATGTTAAAAAATGTCTCTGTAGTCAAAGAAGAGATACCAGATAAGTAAAATAAGGTCTCTGCAAAATCTCAGTTAAGACAAATTTTGCTGTAATGAGTAAAGTGTCATTTTTTGCCCCTCTCTAGAAATGTAAGTACTTTTAATCTCCCCTTGACTCCACTGTGTTATTTAAAGATGACTTTCCCTTCTTTGAGAATGACTTCAAGTGATGTGTTTATGTCTTTTGCTGTCTGGAATGTGCCTTTTCCATCTCACGCCAGATGGTGAGACTCTATCTGTTTCAAGTTTCTCTTCATTGCTACCTCCCCCGTAAAGACTTTCTTAATATCCTTGAATTGGATATGATTTCTAATTCTTCTTAACTACCGGAAAACTGTGTTTGCACATTTTTTGGAACTCTTGAAATACTCAAAAGTACACCTCTTTTTCTATCTTAGACTCTAAACTACTTCAATGCAAGTGCAGTCTTATACATTTGGCAAAATAATTTATACCTATTAAGAGCCCACAGAATGTCTAGTAAATGAGTTGACTTGAATATAATTCAATATTGGTCAACATGGGTGTAGTAAAGAGAGGAACAGTGTTTTATATTTGTGCCATTTATGCATACAACTTTGATCTTTAGTAAGCTTTAATCCTTTTTACAATGACTCAATTTTGATATTTAATAAATATACGTACATTTAATATCCATAAATTAAGAGGAGTGATGAGTACTTCAATACATTTTGAGATAAGTAAAAATTTATAAAATAATACAAAAGTAATTGGTCAGTATACAATCTACAGTTTCCAATGGATCCCTAATGCTTTGTAAATAATCTACTTGATCACTTTTTGTGGTTGAAATTTATTTTGGGTAAAAATATAAGGTCATTGGCAAATTATTGTTGAGCACACATCATATGCCCAGTATATTCTGACTGAAGTAAATGGCGGAATAGGAGCCCACAGCATTGAGAGCCACTTATTACTGATCACATGCAGATTCAGATCTATAAGAAAAGGTATCCAAGTTCAAAATCCGTGATTCGAAAAAATAACAAAATACATTTACCAAAGGTCTGTCTTATAGATTTGTGCTGGGTGACTTTTTATGAAATATGAAAGAATTAAAATACACATTCTTACCTGCTAGGCAATTTTTCATTTCCTTAGCCTAGAGCTACTTTGAAATATGAAAGTTGTGTGTACTTTTATGTTTTTCTTCTAAAGCGTAGTTTTATTCCAATTATAATAGCTATCAGTATGCAAAGTCATGGAGTCAAAAAAGGGAAGAAAATGCTTCTATTAAACTTTCATTACTGTCTCTCATAGATTGAAACTAGAAAGCTTGGTGGCTATGTGTGAATTGCTTTTACTTCATATTTATGTAGAAGCATTTTTGAAAATGTTAGTGATCTAACAATAAGACACCTGAGAGTATAAAACAAGACCACGTTGATTGGATTATAGGCAAAGCTAAAAAAGTAATAGCCTCGTTATTTTTGTGCTAAGCATCCCCAGATTAAGTGACCCTTGCATCTAGCAGCTGAATAAATTTTTTTGCTGCCATTGCAGAGTAAGACATGTTGCACGCGTTTTCCACAGTTTCAAAAGTGGGTATATTTTTCGTGCCTGTTATTTTGACATAAGCCTCAATTTTAATAGTATTTCAACAAAAATATGTTTTGCGGGGATTATTTTTATTATTGATAAGATTCTGACAATGATTGATGATTTATACTTCTAACCCATTCATAAATGCTTCAGTGCTTTGATTGCCTTTGGAAGTAAAACTAAGACCCAAGGTGAAATATTCTACTCTTTTGAAGCATGGCTTGAACCTATAAGAACAAAATTCAAATCAATAGCAACATAGCTTCAGTGTTACAATAGCTGAAGAAGTGGTTATCATATTTTACCTCTTATATACAAATCTGACTCCACAAAATACATATTATAATTTTCATAATTATTATCCTTTATATGACTGTATAGATAATTGTAATGCATGCTCCTTAGTTTTTCATGTGGTATTTTGAGGAACAAGCTAGATGTAAAATTGGTATCAGATGGTCAAAATAAAAATCATTGTTCTACTTCAATGGAATAATCTTGGTTGCTCACTTGATTTTATCTTACCTTCCATAGAGTAGTTAGAATTGAGCATCATCATTCCTTTGGGTCAACAATATGTAACAGACATAATTTTGATTTCAATTTCTATAAATAACAGAAAGAGAAGAATTTTGTTTGGAAAACGAAATAAGCAGTGTTAATATTTTCTAAGAAGAGGAGAGGTTTGACTATGGGATAGCAAATACATAGCAGTTTTGGTTTGGACATGCAGGGTGGAGGTCCACTTTGGAAATGTGCGTATTTAAGAATCGTCAATGAATATATGGTGTTTAAAGCCATGTGGATAGACGAGATAATCTGAAGAATAAATGTAGACAGATAAAAGATAAAATCTGAAGGCAGAATTTTGTGGGAATGAAACATAAAGAGGTCAATAAAGAAGGAGGATCTTGGCCGGGCGTGGTGTCTCACATCTGTAATCCTAGCACTTTGGGAGGCGGAGGCAGGCAGATCATGAGGTGAGGAGACTGAAACCATCCCGGTTAACACGGTGAAACCCTGTCTCTACTAAAATACAAAAATTTAGCTGGGCGTGGTGGCGTGCACCTGTAGTCCCAACTACTCAGGAGGCTGATGCATGAGAATTGCTAGAACCCAGGAGGTGGAGGTTGCAGTGAGCCGAGATGGCGCCACTGCACTCCAGCCTGGGCGACAGAGTGAGATCCGTCAGAACAAAACAAAACAAAACAAAACGAGGATGTTTTACATATATACCCAGTAGTGGGCTGATTGTTGGATCTCATAGGAAAAGAAATCAGTATATTGAGAACATAGCTGCACTCCCATGCTTACTGCAGTATATTCACAATAGCCAAGATACAAAATCAACCCGTGTCCAACAATGGGTAAATGGATGTATTAGTCCGTTCTCATGGTGCCATGAAGAAATACCTGAGACTGGGTAATTTATAAAGAAAAGAGGTTTAATTGACCACAGCATGGCTGGAGAGGACTCAAGAAACTTAAAATCGTGGTGGAAGGCACCTCTTCACAGGGCATCAGGAGAGAGAATGAGTGCCAGCAGGGGAAATGCCAGATTCTTAGAAAACCATCAGATCTCTTGAGAACTCACTCACTATCATGAGAACAGCATGGGGGAAACCACCCCCATGACTCATTACCTACAACTGCCTCCCTCCCATGATTTGGGATTATGGGAACTACAATTCAAGATGAGATTTGAGTGGGAACACAACCAAACCACAACAATGTATAAAGATAATGTGGTATGTAAGCACAGTGGAATATTATTCAGTCATAAAAAAGAAACTTTGTCATTTGTCACAACATAGATGAACTTGGAGAACATTATTTTAAGTGAAATGAGCCAGATACAGAAACACTCTTTTGTATACTTCATGATCAGATACTTCATGGCTTCAATCACATGTGGAATCCAAAAAAAAACAAAAAAGTTCATATCATAGAACTGTGATTATCAGAGACTAGGAGGAGGAAACGGTGAGAATAAGGACAAGTTGGTCAATGGGTAAAAATTTACCATTAGATAGGAGAAATAAGCTTGGGGTGATTTTACTTAGATAACATGGAGGGATTGTTAGGCAGTGCTGAGACTTGATGAGATTTGTAGTCATGAATTTAAAGTGATACCTTTCAGAATGGCTATGTATACTGCTCTAGTTGCATTTGGATGTATGAGTAGAGGCACAGTGTAAACAAAAGGAATGTGTGCAATCAGGGTAAAAGTTATGCAGGGCAAGGAGGGTAGATATCAAGGGAGTTGAGAGAATATGCAAGTTAATGATGATAATGTTGGAATGTAGAATCTTCTCTGGATAAAAATGATGCCAAACTTACAATGGAGCTAACACACTAGATAAGTGGGTTGAAAGTCCTAGCAAAGTTAGAGAATTATGGAGCTAGAGATAGTAGAGCAAATGAATTGGAAATATAGAAAAAATAGGTGGAGAACAAGATACTTAAAATTGGCATAGTTAACATGTCAGGAATTTTGGCGTAATCAGTGATGCAAAGTCTGGTCGTGATGGTGAGATAAAGAGGGTTGGAACTGAAGAGGATAAGGGACTAAGAGGTCAAAGTGCTAAACAGGAGTAGTATAGACACAAAGACAGCAAGCCATGTACTAAAACCTTCATTGGCGTTTATTATATATTACACGTATGTTAACAAAGAGGTTAATATACGTGTTCCTTAATGAAGGATGGCTGATAATGTCAGTGAGGAATACCTAATGTTAGGTATTTCTAAGAGGAATGGAGGGAGTAGAAAAATAAACAATGGCCTGGGAACGTAAGCTAGGATCAAGAAACACATTGAGTCTGGGCCCTGAGATACAATAGAAATATGAGAAAACCAAATCATCTCTTGAAAGGCTTCCAACTAATACAAGTGTGCTAAAGGGATGATACAAGGACTTTCACCAGTGACAAACCAGGGGTCCCAGAAGTATGGAGAAAAGCTTTTGCTTAGGTTAGGAAAGGGAAATGAGTCAGAACAGTGTCTATGCAAAGCCACATAGGAATGAGGATCTAGATGAAGGTGTCTGACCTCTTGTAGTGACTGAGATAAATAAGAATGTAAGGCCCAATGTGATTAGTCTTTGCTGGACTCTTTGCCAAAAGTAGGTTGTCACTTTCTTGGGATTGGTCTGTAGCCAATGTGTTGACACCAGATGAAAATGACTGGGTTCAAGGAGACAAGAAAGACAGGTTGGAGAGCTTACCAGGAACACTAGTAGCTCTGAGGAATTCTTTAAAAACTGATCTGTGAAATGTTGGGGCTTGAGTAAAAAGCATTACTATATCTGTGGAACCAAGGCAACCTCCTTCAATCCTTCTGGGAGCATATTGGTGGAAGAAAAATTGAAGGACGATCTCACCAGGATCACTTGGAGTCTATGTTGTAGATGTTGTTAAGGTTTAAGGTTAGGGGAAATCTGAGAAGGAGAGAACATATATTTCTCTATGGAGTCTGAGTCCTTGACTTTCACTGATAACAATGGAAATACTTTACCTTGTTGGAAAATGTACATGATCATCCCTTTTGCCCCTGCAGATATTTTTCTTCTTTTCCCACCATGCTCTGTGCCCTGAGTGGCTGATTTGCATGAATTGCATCCTTTGTCTTCTAGATACTATCTGGGCTTGGCCAACAGAAGATTGGAGACAAAGAGGAAAACAAGCCCACAGTTTTATATTCCCTGTTACTCTCCCATGGGACTCTGCATGAGTGATTGTGTCTCATAACTGAAGAACACATAATCTATTATTTGGCCTTCTACACACAGCTTTTTTACTCTCCATTATCTGCTAATTGACCCTTGCCTTTGTTCCTTCAAGCCACCAGGTGTTCATATGTTCTACTATTTCTAGTCCTAGAATACTGTATTATACACTGTGGATTCCCTACACTCTGCGTACAGCTTTGCAAATAGTTTTCTTAAGTTACTTAATTTGAGCATAGTGTTTCCTATTAGAAGAATGGTAAATGCAATACCATAGTTATTTTCTGTTTCTATAACACAACATTACATATTGGATAATTTACAATAAACAGACCTTTACTGGCTTATGATTCTATAGGCTGGGAAGTCCAGAATTGAGGGACTGGCATCTGGTGAAGACATTAGAGCCCCATCATCTCATAGCAGAAGGTAGAAAGGCAAAAGACGGTGTGTGAGAGAGAGAGCATGAGTGCACACAGGAGAAGGCCAAATTTGTCCTTTTATAAGAAATTCACTCTCGTGATAATGGCACCAAGCCACTTATACAGGTGATTTTCCATGACTCAGACATCTCCCATTAAGTCATAATTCCCAATACCACTGAATAGAGGATCAAGTTTTCAAGACATGAACTTTAGGGGCCACATTGAAACCATAGCATGCAGCAAGTGGTATTAGGGGCAACACCAAGAAAAACGTTAAGTGAGATTCTGGGATTGGGTGTTTCATATATTTGAGAAATGATAGATAACCTTTTTGCTATGGAGAAATGGGGATGAATAAACCACAGTATGTGGTAGCATGCATATTTGCATGTGACATTCAACGAAGTCAGGTGGAAACAAAAATGTTTGGAGATCAAGGGCTGTGGTGATCTGTTACTACTGCCACATAGTGGCTATAGATTGTGGCCTCAGCTGGCTATTATGAAGGCTATACAGCACAACCACCCTTTGACATACTGATGGTTTTTGATTAGATAGTCAATAAAGCTTGTTGAAATAATTACTAATACACAGTTGGAACTGCACAGCAATCATTATCTTATTATTGATTCGACTATATGTTCATTGCTTTAGGTGGGGGTAAAGGTTTTGGTGTTTAAGCTTGTAACGTCATCTGTGCTCTGGAACCTCAATTAACCTCATTCAATTCTGATGTAAGATGTTAAACTAAGGCAATTCATTACTATGTAAACAAAACTTACCAGCATACATACCAATGATAAATTAAGAAAATGTCACATTTACTGTGCTATGGGCAACGTTGAGTGGCCCATTAAATTATTAGCTTTAGTAGACTGTTGCACAGCAAACTTTGTTGAAAGGAACTATCTATCATATTAAATGTAATTTCTTCTATTTCTCTTCCCATTTTCTCCCTGGTTCCAGAAAACTAGAAGGTAGTATGGTACAGTTTGGATACTGACTCATCCATATATCTCTCCAGGACAAGTTAGTTTACTACATCTAAGTCATGTTTTTCTCATCTGCGTAACTTCATCATTATAGTGCCTTCTAGTGTTTTGGCAAGAATAAAAACAGGACAATGAATATGGCCAGCGAAGTGTCCAAACAATATACAATGTGCCCCAAATTTTACCTTGGGAAAATCACTCAAGCTTTATCATGGTCATTTATGACTTATGAATAGAATAAATTAGAACATGTAGATTGATAATGCTGTAATAAGTGGGAGAAAATAGAAAGAGAGATTCTGGCATTCTGGAAATTATACAGTCTTTTAAAAATACTTAACAGCGGGAATCATTTGTTTTGCTAGAATGTTTATCTGAAATTACAAACATGTCATTTAGGCATTGTTATGGGTTAAACTGTGTCTCCAGAAAAAAATGGTATGCTGAATTTTAACTCCCAGTACCTCAGAATATGATATTATTTGAAAATAGGGTCATCGCAGATATAGTTAGTTAAGATAAGGTCATGCTGAAGTAGGAGTGGTCGCTAATCCACTACGACTAACATCCCTGGGAGATGATTATGTGAAGACAGACACAGGGAGAACACCCTGTGATAATGAAGATGAAGATTAGAGTAATGCAGCTGCAAGCCAAATAATACCAAAGGTTGCTGACAACTACTGGTAGCTAGGGAGAAGCAAAGAGGGATTCTCCCTACACATTTCAGAGGGAGCATGACCTTGACAGCACCTTAATTTTGGACTTTTAGACTCTTTGAAATAATAAATGTTTGAAATAATAAATGTTGTTTTAAATCACTCCATTTGTGATGCTTTGTTATGGTATCCCTAGGAAACCAATACGGACCTAAAGGTTAGATACAAATACAGTAGTAGAGATCAGTGGGAAATATCTTTTAGCACTCTGCCTAGCTGTACAGAATCACTCACATAGGCATGGTCCCCCACCATTTAAGGAGGTGACAATTGCAAGCACAAAATATATCCCACATGGAACAGAGATTATAGCATTTCTGATGTAAAGCCTGTGGAATTTGGTTAGTTTTGGGTATTTTTCTTTAATTTTTTTCTGTTTTCTCCCTATCATTTAACTAATTAGATACTGGTTTCAGATATCTTTCTTATTTCTTATCATGACTATTATTCAGTCCAAATGATGATTTAGGCCAATTTAAAATATTTGATTATAGCTTCCTCAAAGACAATGGCTCAACTCATCCTACATTCCAAATTTAGAACTTTCAAAATAAATAAAAATTAATGGCTCTGGTGATCACCAAAAAGAACAATAAATACATTTATTAATGTATTTACTTTTTTGAGATGGAATCTTGCTCTGTTGCCCAGGTGGGAGTACAGCGGCACGATCTCGGCTCACTGCAACCTCTGCCTCCTGGGTTCAAGCAATTCTCTGCCTCTGCCTCCCGAGTAGCTGGGATTACAGGTGTCCACTACCATGCCTGGCTACTTTTTTGTATTTTTAGTAGAGATGGGGTTTCACTGTCTTGGCCAGGCTGGTCTTGATCTCCTGATTTTGTGATCCACCCACCTTGGCCTCCCAAAGTGTTGGGATAACAGGCCTGAGCCACTGCATCCGGCAATACGTTTATTATAAAACTTACTATCTTAATAAAGATATGATGTTTTATAGCATTCCCCTCTTTATTATTCTTCATCACCATCAGAAAAACTCACAAAAGAAAGAAAGTGTGCATTGTTATACTTAGAAAATAATTTTCAAAGTGGGGGTACATTGCTAAATATGCATGTTGTTTAGGTCAGACATATTGAAGAGTCATAATTTGAAGATAAATATTAAAACATCTTTTTAATTAGTTAAAGGCATTTCTGCAAATGCCTGGGGATCATTCGTATGCTGACACTTACGCTGACACTAGAGTGCTTTTTGGATGATCTTCATGGGAGAATGTTCTCGAGATAAGTGCACTTTGGAGAAAGTACAATAGTGCCAATATTGCTAAATTATAAAAGGTTTAATGTAGTTTCCATAGGAAAAACCCTGTGGAATATTCCTGGCAAGATAATTTGGGAAGATAATCAAGCCACATAGACTAGAAGATCAGTCAGGAAGGAAATCAGATGTAAATGGGAACCCCAGGAATCTGAATCATTTAAGTATGCTTGCTTTATTTACAAATGGACTGAGAAAAGTGTTTCTTTAAATAAAAAGTAGTTTTCCAAGGGAAAGATTAAATATCCTTAACACAGAATAAGAATAAAGAAACAAATGCCAAACATTCAGCTACAACAAACTGTGAAATTAGTTTTCCTCTGCCTAATGGAGAACAAATGGTTTTCCATGTTTATTACTTATCAAGCACATTCCTCAGGGAATAATTTATTCCCACGAAAGCTATGAATGACCATTTTGTATTAGGCTTACTTCACCAAAATAGAATTCTAGCTTCCACACTTTTAATTCAATAATAATGTGCGGTCTTTTACAAACGCAGATGATAAAGTAGTTTTTAACAGTATTTTCCAGGCCAGGCTCTGTGGCTCATGCCTATAATCCCACTTTGGGAGGCCGGGGCTGGCAGATTGCCTGAGCTCAGTAGTTCGAGACCAGCCTGGGCAACAAAGTGAAAGCTCATCTCTACTAAAATACACACACGCACACACACACACACACACACACACACACACAATTAACTGGGCATGACAATGTGAGCCTGTAGTCCTAGCTACTGGGGAGGCTGAGGCAGGAGAATTGCTTGAACCCGGGAGGCGGAGGGTGCAGTGAGCCGAGATCATGCCACTGCACTCCAACCTGGGCAACTGAGGCAGACTCCATCTCCAAAAAAAAAAAAAAAAAAAAAAAAAAAATCCCCGGATTTTTCAGGACAATGCAACCCAGAGCGTGGTGTACAGACTAGGGCAGCTCTGCAAGTTATTTGTTACCAGGATGCGGTTAGTACAAAAATTACAAGTTTAAAAAACTTATCTAGCAATTGGACATTCTCACAATAGCTAAGCCTGTGGTCAGTGGACTCTTCTTGAATAGGTTCTAGACCAATTCGGGGTTGTTGAACTTAAATGATGAGTTCCACACAGCAAGAATTACATGCTAATCATGCACAGTTGGACCATGTATTTGTCTGTGCCAGGAAAGAAAAAATATGTCTGTATTATATATAGTTTGAAAGTACTAGTATATTAGGAATAGCACGGAGTTTGAAGTCATAGAGATCTTGAATCAAATCTAACACTACATTTTTTTAAATCTCATGTGATCCTGAAAGAGTTTCTTAAATTTACAAATGAAGATGGTAATATTTATCTCAGAGGATCATTGAGATCCTCATATGGAATAATTTGACTGTAAATAACACAGTTATTCACCAGTAATTGTTTGGTATACAACTAATTTTATTTCCCGCACTTCCTTTTCCACTGAGGAGGACAACACTATCCTACCCAGGATGGCTAAATCTAGTTTTTTTTTTTTTTTTTTGGAAAAACAGCATGATGTATAATGGAATCAGTAAGGTGCAACAGTCAGTAACTCTAGATTAAAATTACCTGTACAATAATAGAGGAACCATAGCATACTAAATACCTGTCTATATGTAAATAAAGAATCTAACATTTGTGTCATATTTTGTTTTATTTTATTTTATTTTATTTTATTTTTTGAGACAGAGTCTTACTCTGTCACCCAGTCTGGAACATAGTGGCATAATCTCAGCTCACTGCAACCTCCGCCTCCCGGGTTCAAGTGATTCTTGTGCCTCAGGTTCCCAAGTAGCTAGAATTACAGGTGCATGGACCATGCCAGAATAATTTTTGTATTTTTGGTGAAGACGGGGTTTCACTATGTTGGCCAGGCTGGTCTCAAACTCCTGAACTCAAGTGATTCACCGGCCTCAGCCTCCCAAAGTGCTGAGATTACAGGTGTGAACCACCGTGCTCAGCTTTAAATCATCTTTTTATCAGAGTCAAATAAATGCATCACCAACCAGGTCTTCTGAAATCCTTCCTAACATATTTCCATGAACTTTATTTTTCCTTCCAATCAAGCTGTGAGCATTAGTAAAGGTATAATGTTATCCCTTTCGCTCCAAACCACTACTTAATTCACATGAAAACGTGAATAAAATTCAAATGTATCAGATTGATTAAAACTTATCAGGATTGCCCACATTTTCTATACATTTTTAGATATTTCTGAATATAGACTCCAATGTTCACATATTTATTTACTCCTCGCTTGTATTATGTTGATACACATGTAAAATGAACTGATTGGGGCCAGGAAAGATTGTCACAATCTATGTCAATTAAAGCTCATTTTAGAAATATAAAGTACTTATCAAGAAATGCAAGACAATAACCTGAAGCCTAATATGACAAAAACAACACAGAATTTGACTAGTATGTAAAGATGAGATCATCATGCAATCCAAGAAGAGGCAAGGCAGCCTCCACCAATGAGAGGGACAATCACCTGTGACTCCCAGTCCTGGAATGCCAACTATGTTAAATTTAGCAATACACAACTTAGAAGCCTGAAGGTAAAGTTCAATGAATTAATATGACTTTAAGATATCTGTTAAAGTCAAGAGAGCTCTAAGGTTACTTATATCTTTCCTCTATAGGTCCTACTCTTTGTCTTGAAAACAAATATTGGAACTCATCTGAGTAAAGGGTATGACTGGGAACTTCTCAGGAAAAGAAATACAGATGGCTAAATAAATATATAAACCATGTCCAATATTTCTCATATTAAAAGAAAAAATTAAAATGGTAATGACATTTCTTACATTTTACATTAGTAAAAATTAAAATGTTCAATAAAGTAAAAAGTACGGGAAGTTCCAGTGAGAGACTGAAATTTTCACCATGTTGATAGGTCCAGTGGACTACTGAATGTTTATGTTTCTCCAAAATTTATCTGTTGAAATCCTAACTCTCAGTGTGATGGTGGTAGAAGATGGGGCCTTTGGGAGGTGATTAGGTCATGAAGGTGGAGCCTTCATGAATGGGATGGGTGCCCTTATTAAAGAAACCCCAGAGCTCTTACCACTATGTGAAGACACAGCAAGAAGACGGCCATCTATGAACACACTACATCTGCCTTGAGATTGGACTCTCCAACATCCAGAACTGCAAGAAATAAATCTTCTTTAAGCCAACGACGCTATATTCCTGTTAGAGCAGCTCAAACTGACTAAGACAGTAGTAATAAACATTGATGGAGCCATTTGAAAGGAAAAGAAAAAAGTAGTATCAAATTTTAAAATGCAAATGTCCTTTGACATAGAAACTCCATTGTTAGGAATGTACTATAAAATAATATTGCAAAAAGTTGGCAAAATACATACACGAGGATATTGATATCATTGCTTATGGTATGATAAAAAACTGAATAGTCTAAATATCTACCAAGATGAAACAAGAAAAACAAATTATGATACATCATAAAAAATGTTTGAGTTGCACGCATCAACCCATTCCAGTAAATATGTGGTACGTGTGTGTATGTGTGTGTGTGTGTGCACACGTGCATGCATGTGTTTGCATGTTTTGTAGGGGAAATTGTCCATAAGAGTTCCTTCAGGAAACAGATGGCACCTTCAGAATAGGATAATTTGAAGAGTATTTGATAAAAGGACTTTTTCAAGGAGTGAGCACAGTGTCTGGACACAAAGACCAGTGCATACTCTGGGGCCAGTTTCTGTGGAGCCCTTTTGATTTCTAGGCCTGATGTAAGGCAGCAGGCAGCAATAACCAGAACCCAGACATGGAGAGACTAATGGAGAGATTTAAGAGAGGCCTGTCTGTCTCTCTTAAATTTATCAAAATGTTAACTATGGTCATCTAGTAAAGTGAGATTTGAAATGAATTTTACTCGATTATTTTCATAGTTTATTTTTGTTATTGCAGTGCATATACCTTTTTAATTTAGAAAAGGCAATAAAGATATTTTCTTTGTAAAAACAACAAAATAAAATTGCTGGTAGTCCACAAGACAAAGATAGTTGAAAGAAGACATAATCCAAAGCTGGGAGTCGTTTTTTTCTCAACCCCATTTAAGCCTACTTGATTCTCGGTACCTCATGCAGTCTTTGTCTAGCACTTTGTAGCAAAAGAAACCAAACAAAGGAAAAGCTGAGAATTAAGAAGGGCGTTCCTCCAATGCTGCAGAATCAGAAGGGATGAGAATTAAACACTCAAAAGCTATTTCCACTTAACCTCAAGTTGTGAGTCAGAATAAACAGTACATTAGAACTCTGTTTTCTCCAAATGGATAGAGATGATTCACTACAATGATTTGTAGAAAGTTCATGGATCCCTGGACAACACAGGGCTGGTAAGAGGGTCAGGAATAGAAAAATCACATTTGTATTAAAAATGCTCAATATGAGTTGCATCTAAATAAAGGCTGATAAAAATTTCAGATTTGTTTTCCAAGAAAAAATGTATTGTATGTGTATGCAACAACCAGTGATAAAGCAGGGATGTGAAGTGTTTAAATCTCAGCTCAAACTGATATCCATGACCTTGAAAGTCCATCACATATATGTAGATCAGTATAACCACCAGCATGAGAAATAGTACAGTCAGATAAGGTGAAAACTCTGCAGGAGATGAAGCTTTTGATTTTTTTCAGGTGTTATAAATGAATTGCTAACCTGGTTTTCTTTAACATAATTTTAAGAATATCTAAGAGAGATTCAGTATAGAGTACTTGTAGGTCTCACCCTTTTCTCCTTGTGTGATCCTGTGTGCTCAGCATTACATAAGGGGGAGGCAGGGCACTATCAAGATTAGGGTTATGGGAAGGCTTTCTTGTAGAATGATATCTAAGTTGACAATCAAAGAATGTGGCAGTGTGGCATACTGGTTTAGCAATTAAAGGATTCTAAAACCATACAGCATAGGGTTGACTGCCTACTCTGAGATATATTATTAGCTTTGTGACTTTGGACTAGTTACTTAAGTTTTCTGTACCACTGTATCTTCTTTCATAAAATAAAAATAATGATATCTGCTAAATGGAGCTATTGAGAGGATTAATAGAGGTAACACACATCAAGTAATCATAACAGTGTCACTATAAGTGTTAGTTATTTTTAAATAGGTGTAAAATGGAATGAATCCTCTTTTAAGGAGTGGGAAAAACAGCGTGCGCAAGGGCTCTGAGAAAAGAGAGGGCTTGGAGCTTTTGAAAATCTGAAAGAGGGGTCATGGGAAGACCAGGTACCTATATGGATAGTAAGTAGGGTTAGCTCAGGGAGAACCTTTTTAGGTTAGGTAAGGGTTTGGAATATTGTCCAAATGGCAGTAGCAAGACATTAAAAATACTTATCAAGAAAGTTAAAAAAATCAGATTTGAATTGTAAAATGGTCATTTTCCCCATAACTGCAAAGCCTGTTTGGACTAGGTCAGTGGGGATTCGAGTGAGGACCCCTGTAAGGACGTTTTTGTGATAGCCGGGGCTAGACCTCATGATAAGTTGGACTATGGTATGGTAGATGAGATGGACATTAGTAGAAATATCTTGTTCAGCTTACTAAAATCAATTAAACTAATGTCTTTTAAAATCAATTAAATTAAAAAAAAATTTTTTTAGTTTTCTTTTTAAAATTTAAAAAATTTACTCATCCTTAAACTATAACTGAATTTATAGATCTGACTGGAATTGTATTCATAAATTCCACCACTCCACATAGTTAAGTCACCTAGAATATGAAAACCAACCTTACACTTCCCCACCATATCACAATCCAACTTTCATGTCACATTATGTTATGAGGCCATTGATGGTTGTAACTATTATTTATTTCTCTAACTCCCGTACTCAGTACAGTGCCTATACAGCTTCCCTTTTCCCCAAACAATCAAAATTTGCTGGTGTGTTCATTTTCTATTGCTGCTATAATAAATCACCATAACTTAGTGATTCAAAACAAAAAATAATAATTATCTTACAGTTAGAAGGTCAGACGTCCAAAGTGGGTCTGTAGCATTTATGGAGGTTGTAAGGGAGAATCTTTTATCTTGTCTTTCCAGCCCCTACAGGCTGCCTGCACTGCTTGGCTCCTGGCCACATCATTCCAAACTCCGCTTCCATCATCACATGTCTGAATCTGACCCTCTTGCCTCTGTCTTAAAAGAACCCTTGTGTAATTACATTGGACCTGTCTGGATAATCCAAGATAATCTTCCCCCTCAAGATCTTTAACTAAATCACATCTGCAAAGTCCTGGTTGCAATGCAAGGTAACATGTCATAGATTTTAGTGTTTAGCACATGGTCATCTAGGGCAGGAAGTGTTATTCTAACTCCCCCAGGAGGGATTAGCATTGAAGCAGAACTTACCAGAGCAACTCTGATAAATAATCTGCCTTTAGTATTAGAATATTATCACACTATAAATTACCAAAAATATTTACTAAGTGAATTAATTTAAGAAATCCTACCTCATTAATTCTATTGATATGAATATCACTCACTTTGTTCGATAATTCATGTACCTACCCTTGTTTTTTATTTCGAAATTCAGGTCCTTATTTTATATCTCATTTATATAATCTCTGCCTCCATCCTGACCACCACACATACCCATCCCAAATCCTTTCTAAGAACGTCTAAATGCTCGTTAAATTGAGATCTTTCTTGTTTTTTCTTATTTTTCTTCCCGAAGGACTAAAACACTTTTTTGCCTATTTAATAAATAAATACTACCTTTTCCCAAATCTTTTTGAAAGGAAATACCTGCTTGACTGTCTTTCTGCCTAACATTTGCTTACAATCTTCCCATCACATGCTGTGTGCATCTGCCAGAATTGCTAATTTTCCTCTTTATTTTCTGCTTTGCAGAAATTTATTTTTTTTAAAACCCCAACATTTAAAAGATGTTTTTTAATTTAATTTTCTATCTCATGACTGTCCACCAAGCTGCCTTTTTTTTTTTTGATATGGAGTCTCACACTCTGTCACCCAAGCTGGAGTGCAATGGGGTGATCTCGGCTCACTGCAACTTCCACCTCCCGGGTTCAAGCTATTCGCCTGTCTCAGCCTCTCAAGTAGCTGGGACAGACTATAAGTGCATGCCACTATGCTTGGCTAATTTTTGTATTTTTAGTAGAGATGGGGTTTCACTATATTGGCCTGGTTGGTCTCAAACTCCCGACCTTGTGATCCGCCGGCCTCGGCCTCCCAAAGTGCTGGGATTACAGATGTGAGCCACTGCTCCTGGCCCAAGCTGCCTTTCAAAGGGTAAGCTGCATGCTTATTGTTGTCATAAAAGCCGTTAAAATTTTCAGAATAACTTCTGGAGCACTTTCATGACACCAGCTAATTGCTGGCATTAACATCTGGCCCGTTTCCACCCTGAACAGCAGCATGAGTACAGATGAAAGGCGGGTCTCTAGAGCTAAAATGTGTGGCTCTAACATCCAGCCCCACATTACTAACTTCTGTGTGCTGGTGGGTTTTATGGTAACACAAATTTGGTTAAGTCAATACATGTAAAGAACACATTGGCCCTGGTTAATCAAAGCATTAAAATAGTAATGTTATTTTTGGTACACCCTATGATTATGCTTGTACCCATAGCTTTAATTTCTACCAATGTACTTGGGTTTACCTGGAAATTACTGAAATTGATCCCGTGAATGTAGTAGTTGTTTTTAGGTGTCATGCTCTTCACTTGTCACCTTTCTAACCACCTGCAAAGGCTGTCCTCACATTTTGTAATGCTTTTGGTATTAGCTGACAGTATTTACTGCAAATCACTCAATCATAGAAACATGATATAAAAAATATACATCTACACAACTCATCATTAATATTTTTCTTACTCTTATTGCTATGAATTATTTTTATTGCCTATCATAGAGCCAGGCCTTGTAATAAGAGCTTCATGTATCTTGTTTAGTCAAAATGCATTTAATCATAACATCTAATGTATGTTTATCATCAGCTTCTGAAGATTTGTTATTAGTGTTTTTCACTACGGATCTTTCAACTATTTTCAATTTAAGGCTAAGGAATGCTTTCAATCTGGCTTGCTTCGGCAACTTTTGTTATCAAAACATTTTTCCGGAGTCAGCATTTATGAATTACTTTTCACTGTGTTCAGTCATCAAGAGCCTTTTAAATAGAACAGTTGGCATAATCATTTTAGTAAAAGGCACATTTCTGGGTAATAAGTGACCCTAAAACATTTACAAGTTAAAGAGACTCTCATGCAGGAAGAGACAGTCTAATGCAGTTTTTTAATATAATCAAGGAGAAACTGTTCTATATTGTTGTAACCTGGATGTCGTCAGGCCTCCGCAGTGTAGGGCTGAAAAATGTGGCCACTGAGAGACAAATTTTGCCTTCACCTATCTATAACCACCAGTTCCCTACAAGGTTTCTCGTCATCCCCTTTTTGTTCAAATCCCTACTCACAGCCCCCTGAGGGTCATCTTGGCAAGTGCATTTTTAACTCCTCTGAACAATCTTCCCATGACAACAGCAGGAAGATCTTGTAAATTCTGCTATCTGTAGATTCTGCTAAGCTCTGCCTTGCTATTAGCTATGGCCATTTTACTAGGCAGCATGGACCCTTGTAGTAGGTGTTTTAACTCCCACAGAGCATCCTTGACCTTGCTAGGCATTCACAAAATACTTTGTCTTTGGGGACTGTATTAGTTTCCCAGGGCTGCCATAATAAAGCCCTATGTACTGGGTGCCTTAATAAAACAGAAACATATTCTCTTATAGTTCTGGAGACTAGAAATCTGAAATGCGAGTGTTGGCAGGATTGTGCTCTCTCTGAGTAGTCCAGGAAGAATCATTCCACATGTCTTCCTAGCTTTTCACCATTGCTGGCAACTTTAGGCATCCCTTGCTTGTAGGACACATCGCTGCAATCTTCACCTTCACTGCCACTGTTTATTGCCACTTCATTGCCACTATATATGCCACTTCACCTTCCTTCCTCTGTTTATGCATCTGATCTGTATCCAAATCTCCTTCTTTTTTTTTCTTTTCTTTTCTTTTTTTTTTTTTTTTTTTGACTGAGTCTTGCTCTGTCACCCAGGCTGGAGTGCAGTGGCACAATCTCTGCTTACTGCAAGCCAAACCTCCTTTTAAAGACACCAGTCATTGAATTAGGGTCCACCCTAACCCAGTGACTTAATCTTAACTTGACTATATCTGCAACACTATACTTAAAAAATATTACATTCCAATTACTGATGCTTCGTAATTATAGTCATCTTTTCTAGGGACAAAACTGAACCCAATACAGGAACCAGGAAATCTTAAATAAGTATTTCTTGAGAGCTTACTATGTGCCTGGCAGTCTTAGCTCTCCAACTGGGCATTGTCACTGCCACTCCTATTCCTGTCTACTTCTCTCCCTACCAAGCGCCACAGTCCCTCTACTATCTTCTTGGGGAGCAGCTAGACCCCTAGTACATGGGTGCCTTTCAGATTCCGGGGATACATGGGGTCAACAGGAAAAGGACAAAACTATGTCTCTCTCTCTTTTGTAATCGGTTCGGTAAAGAAAGTAGAGAAGCAGTGCTGTTTGTGCCTAAGAATCTTACAGAATCTTCCATCACCTAGCTACTTCCTTTCTTCCCTCTAGTCTTCATTCACTCGAGGGCGTAAATGTGATTGAATGGGTGGGACCTGGGGCAAGGACAAAGTTAAATGAAACACTTAGGATATATTCAGGGATGAAAACAAATAAAAAGGCAGCAACAAAAAAGCATTCTCTGACCCTGCGGTTTTAAAACTGGCTTGAAATTGTTTTCCCAGTGTCTTCTCTTGGGAAAGAGTCTCAGGCTCTCTTTTCAATGGACTCTTCCTGTGCTGTGCCTGTATTCAGTTTGTACTCACTATTTCTGTAATTAGTAACATTCAGCCTTCTGGACAATCAACTTCACCTCAGACTATCAGCACTATCTCTCCTGTGAGACGTACCAGTGGATTTCAATATTGAGCAAATGCCTAATACCATATTTTGAAACTGCAAGCCCCAATGAAGACAGCACTCAATTTTAACATAACATCTTCTAAAAAAGGACTGAAAATGATAATGATTATTGAGAGCTAACTGCTTGCTAGATGCTAGAATTAGTTATATATGTACATTAGCTGATTAGATCCTCATGAATATATATATATATATAGAGAGAGAGAGAGAGAGAGAGAGAGAGTTGTTATGTCCAATGCACAGTTTAGGAAACTGATGTTAACTTCCATGAAAATCTGATATAACTTACATGAAAAAAGGCTAGATAGGCCTAGTGCTCACACCTGTAATCCCAGCACTTTGGGAGGCCAAGACAGGTGGATCACGAGGTCAGGAGATCGAGACCATTCTGACTAACACGGTGAAAACCTGTCTCTACTAAAAATACAAAAAATTAGCCAGATGTGGTGGCAAGCACCTGTAGTCCCAGCTACTTGGGAGGCTGAGGCAGGAGAATCACTTGAACCCAGGAGGTGGAGGTTGCAGTGAGCCGAGACCTCGCCTCTGTACTCCAGCCTGGGTGACAGAGCAAGACTCCATCACACACACACACAAAAAAAAAGTTAGATAAATGTCCAAGGTCACATAGCTAGATTACTGACCTATCTTATTGGTTGTTAACACGTTTTGCATTTTGCTTTCATCATTATCATTCATGTAACACAGTCTATAGGATGCTTAAAACTATATACTATAAATACCTTGTATGATATTTATTTTTAAAGTTGATTAACAACTACTAAATAAAATATACCTTTGATTCCTTAAGATGCTATATGTGGAAATGAACCAGATGTGGAAACTTGTGCTGGCAAACAGCAAGAGTTCCATATTCATGTTTACTGCTGAATTTAAAGGCACATCATCCTAGAATGTGTCGCTTTCATAATCAGCAGTTGAATTGTTTTACACACAAATTGCATCTCCCAATGTAATGTATACATTGTTATCCTCACAACTAAGGTTCATGCTTTGTTGACTTCTCCATCTGGGGATGTATGCAAATAGTTTTTACATGCACACATAGATTTTCCGAACTCAGATCCAATTTATTGGTATTAGCATGTGTTTTCATCCTCCAATATGCTGAAAGAGACAATTTATGCTGGATAGTTTGTAAAAAGAGAATTAGATGGAGATTCAGAACGAGAAATGCCTCTGTGGGTTAATGTATTTCCTCATTCTGCCTCTTCTTTTTTCCTTTTTAATTTTTTGAAAATGGTCAAATAAGGCTAAAGCATAACACTGGGCAGCTTTATTTGTTTGACATAATTACTAATTTGTTAGCAATCTCTTATTTATGATGTACTTTTTTCTTTATTTTCTTTTTTCTTTTGCTTTTTTCCATTTTGAAGTAACATGACTCATCTTAGGCAGCATCTAAAAGAAAGTGCATGCCCTCAGTTTCCAAATTGACGACCCTCCCCACCAGTTAAGGAGCTCTGCCTTCAACAAATACATCATGATGTGACAATGATTCATAGCAGTTCTTTTGAATAGCTTTTATTATAATGCATTCATTCAACACTCAACTACACCTTCAGTACTGGGCATTGACTATGTGTCAAGCACTCTGGCAAATATTAGGTGATATTTAGATGATTTAAAATCATTCAGACCTGTGGAGTTTCCAGTTCTTACTGTGTGACTGAGATTTGAACTCTATAAGAATAGAGATAGTCCTAAGTTTGAGATTAATTATAGGGCAAGAGATAAATGTTTGTCTCAAATAATATGAGTAGTTGACAGTGGACAAGCCATTCCTCTTGGTCCCTTAGGATCCATTTTCTTCATTTGTAAAATAAGATTGAGACTTGATCTTGGAAGCTTCCTTCTAAATCTGGCATTATGTGATTCAAATGAATCAATCGTTCACACAATTTCACCAATCTGTTTATGTTTTTAACTTCCTATGTAAAGTTTTTTTAAAATTAACAAAACACGTCAAATTATTGGTTATTCTGAAAATTTTAGTTACTACCAATGCTTACAAAAAGGGAAACCAGCAGTTACCAATAATAGTACATTCCAGAGACGGTTAGTCAACAATTAAGTCTTTTTCCTTCACCCCCGTTCTATAATTTTATGAGAAATAAACTGTAACAAGAAATGTTTATAATAAAATAACAAAACACTTTTTTTTGACTGTATGAATATCTCTGTCTGGCCCTCAAGTTTGTGTAGTGGTTTTTATTTTTTTTTTCTGCATTTCTCTAGAAGTCCATGGCATCCTTTCAGGTTCTGCCTTTGGGTGAAGAGAGCAGAAGGAAAAACATAAGCTGTCAGATCATAGAGTGAATGAGATCTTCCCACCAGATTCGAGGGAGATCTGGAATACAGGGTTATGTGAGTAATAAATGCAATACTGAGAGATAATCAAGATTAATTCCATGACTACTATCTGGGGATCTTTATGAAAAGACCATTTCACAGTCCAGGATGAGAAAATTGAGAGGAAATATCTTGGGAAAAAAGGTTCTTCTTGAGCTCATTTGAACACTTACTGATTTTGGCTGTCTGAGCTGATCAGGAGTCAGGGAAGCACCATTTACTCAACAGTGACTTCTAGGAAAACGACTCACAATGAAAATAAATGAAGGTCTGTGTTCAGGCCAAGAGAAACATTTGCTCAGTTGGAAAGTCAGTCAGGTAGAATATATGCCTGCTCACCTCAGAATTCTGTGCTCTAATCATCATGTATTTAATTGTATGATAACAGAGGGTATATTGTTGCATACCCAACTTTGGTACACCTTTGTAATTTTTAAACCTTCCCTTAACTTAGAAAACTCTTCCCGCTTTTGGTGAGTAC
Source organism: Rhinopithecus roxellana (assembly GCF_007565055.1). Taxonomy (NCBI): domain Eukaryota; kingdom Metazoa; phylum Chordata; class Mammalia; order Primates; family Cercopithecidae; genus Rhinopithecus; species Rhinopithecus roxellana. Next base: position 10,563,307 of record NC_044567.1, on the reverse strand, counting down.
TCTTTTCTTAATTTTCTGAAATGTTACTGTTTTGTATTTCTATTTTATTTTATGTTGTTGTGTTTTGTTCCCATTTTGTTTTAAAGACAGGGTCTTGCTCTGTTGCCCAGGCTGTAATGCGGTGGTGTGATCTCAGCTCACAGCAGACTCAACCTCCTAGCCTCAAGTTATCCTGCCATCTCAGCTTCCCAAGTAGCTGGAACTGCAGGCATGCATCACCATGCCTCACAACATTTCTTTTAATTTTCATAGAGACAAGGCTTCACTAGATTGCCTAGGCTGGTCTCAAACTCCTGGCCTCAACTGAACCTCTTACCTCTTCCTGCCAAAGTGCTGTGATTAAAGGTGTGAGCTACTGTACCAGGACTATTTTTATTGTTTTTAACTTGCCCTTCCTTTGCCATCATCCATGAACAAAATATAAGTGTAAAGTATATATAGACAGGCATTCTCTTTAAGAAAGGTAAATGATAGTCATGGATGATGTTTTGAGGGATGCAGAGGGACAGATTACTCCTTAGAAACCATTCTTTTGGCTTTTCCTTCTGGCAAAAAGAAAATGCTGCCACATTTTTGTATCAATCCAGATGTTTTAGAACTGCCTTTAGATATTGATGAGAATACTGTCTCTCTCTTTGCATGTGTGTGTGTGTGTGTGTGTGTATGTGCGCTTGTGTACGTGTCTTGACCTAAGAAACTCTGTATCTATAAGAAACATTTTTTCAATTCCTATAAATGGTTGAATACAAATCATTCCTCTTAAGAATTAAAATAAAATAAAGAACAACACCCTGCCCATAGTATTTGACGATACTTAAAATCATTCCCTCTCCAAACCACTTTTACTCGGCTTCATCCTCCAGCACGCCACTGAAGCTTTCTTTTAAAAGGTGCAAAAGTCTCTTTTCTATCCTTAGCCTGCTACACTTCTTTGCAACATTTGAAATTGATGATGACTTCCTTCTTCTTTAAGCACTCTTCCCTCAGGTTCTGGGAAGTTGGTCCCTTCCATGCTTCCTCTTATCTGTCAGGAAGTTTCTTACTCTCTTGCTTTCCCTTTCTATAACCATGCCATTTAACCAATTTTTGTGGCAGATGGAGCATTATCAAGAAAATTGCATGGTCATAGCATCTACTCAAGAATTTCAGAAGGGTAATATTTATATAAGCAAAGTTTTTAACGATAGTGAATAAACAACTCTGAACTGTTCACCAAAATGTATTTACATTTCATGGTAAAAATCTAATTGTATTTTACAATATATTCTAAAGCTTCAGAAGAATTGAAGCTTCCTCATGACTCTACCCCCAGACCTGTTTTCTTCTCACTCTATATTATCTCCTCAATTAACATCATGGGTTCAACTAGAAGTTCTCTGATTTTGATTCAAACATCTGGAGATTTTTTTCTTAACTTTAAATTCTCTGTATCTCATGGGCCCATTTTAGGTATTTTTATTTTTATCTATTAACTTATGAATGTATGTATTTATTTACTTCTGAGACAGGGTCTCACTCTATCACCCAGGCTGGAATGCAGTGGCATGACCATGACTCACCGCAGCCCCCACCTCCTGGACTCAAGTGATCCTCCCATGTCAGCCTTCGAAGCAACTAAGACTAAAAGTGCATGCCACCATGCCTAACTAATAATGTCTTGTTTGTAGTGACATAGTCTCACTATGTTGCCCAGGCTGGTCTTAAATTCCTAGGTTCAAACAATCCTCTTGCCTGGGCCTCCTAAAGTGCTGAGACTACAAGTGTGAGAAACTGTGTCCAGCTTCAAGTCCTCATTTTAAAATACTGGTGGACTTTCCTCTAATATCTGGAACAAAACAAGGGTGTCCACTTTCACCAGTTATTCAACATAGTACTAGAAGTTCTAGTTAATGCAGTCAGACAAGAGAAAGCAATAAAGGATATCCAAATTGGAAAGGAAGAAGTCAAATTATCCTTGTTTGCAGATGGTATGATCTTATATTTGGAAAAGCCTAAAGACTCCACCATGAAACTATTAGATTGATAAACACATTCAGAAAAGTCGCAGTATACAAAATCAACCTGTAAAAATTGGTGGCATTCCTATACTCCAACACTGAACAATCTGAAAAAGAAATAAAAAATAGTAATCCTGTTTACAGTAGTTACAAGTAAAATTAGATAACCAGGAATTAACTTAACTAAGGAAGTAAAAGCTCTCTACAATGAAAACTATAAAACATTAATGAAAGAAATTAAAGAGGACACAAAAAAGTAGAATAATATTCAATGTTAACGAATTGAAAGAATCAATATTGTTAAGATGTCCATACTACCCAATGCAATCTACAAATCCAATGCATACCTATCAAAATACCAGTAATATTCCTCACAAAAATAGAAAGAAAAAACCCTTAAAATGTGTATGGAACTGCAAAAGACTCAGAATAGCCAAAGCTATCCTGAGCCAAAAGAACAAAACTTAAGGAATCACATTACCTGACTTCAAATTATGCTACGGAGCTATAGTAATCAAAACAGCATGGTCCTGGCATAAAAACAGACATATAGCCCAATGGAATGGAACAGAGAACCTAAAAAGAAATCCATACACCTACAGTGACTTTTTTTTTTTGACCAAGCTACCAAGAACACACTTTAGGAAAAACAGTCTCTTCAATAAATGGTGCCAAAAAAACTGGATATGTATATGCAACAGAATGAAGCTAGACCCCTATCTCTTGCCATACACACAAAAACATCAAATCAAAATGGATTAAAGACTTAACTCTAAGACCTCACACTATAAAACTACTACAAGAAAATATTGAGGAAGCTCTCCAGCACATTGATCTGGGCAAAAATTTCTTAAGCAATACGTCACAGGCAACCAAAGCAAAAATTTACAAATGTGATCACATGAAATCAAAAAAACTTCTGTACAACAAAGAAAACAATCAACAAAGTGAAGAGATGACTTACAGAATGGGAGAAAATATTTTCAAACTACACATCTGTATTAGTTCATTTTCACATTGTTATGAAGAAATACCTAAGACTGAGTAATTTACAAAGAAAGAGGTTTAATTGATTCACAGTTTTAAAGGGCTCAGGAGGCCTCAGAAAACTTGCAATCATGGTAGAAGGGGAAGCAAACATATCCTTCTTCACGTGGCGGCAGGACAGAGAAAAATGAAAGAAGTGCAAAGAAAAGGGGGTAAAAAGCTCCTCACGAAACCATCAGGTATCATGAGAACTCACTCACTATTATGAAAACAGCACAAGGAACTGCCCTCATGATTCAATCACCTCTCACAAGATCTCTCCCCCAACATGTGGGGATTACAATTTGGATTACAATTCAAGATGAGATTTTAGTGAGGACAAAGAGCCAGACTATATTCTTTCACCCCGGCCCGTCCCAGATCTCATGCTCTCTCATTTCAAAACACAATCATGCCCTTTTAACTGTTCCCCAGAGTCTTAATTTATTTCAGCATTAACCCAAAAATCCAAGTTCAAAGTCTCATGTGAGGCAAAGCAAGTCTCTTCTGCCTATGAGCCTGTAAAATCAAAAGCAAGTCAGTTACTTCCTGGCTACAATAGGGATACAGGCATTAGATAAGTACATCCAATCCAGATTGGAGAAATTGGCCAAAACAAAGGGGTAACAGGCCCTGTGTAAGTCCAAAATCAATAGGGTAGTCATTAAACCTTAAAGTTGCAAAATGATCTCACATCCAGGTCACGCTGATGCAAGAGGTAGGCCCTGATGGCCTTGGGCAACTCCACCCCAGCTCTCATGGCTGTCTTTGAGTGTCTGTGGCTTTTCCAGGTGCACAGTGCAAACTGTCAGCAGATCTACTGCTCTGAGGTCTGGAGGACTATGGTCATCTTCTCACAGCTCCACTAGGCAGTGCCCCAGTGGGGACCCTGTGTGGAGGCTGTGACTCCACGTTTTCCTTCTGCACTGCCCTAGCAGAGGTCCTTCATGAAGGCTCTGCCCCTGCAGCTGACTTCTGCCTGGACATCCAGCCATTTCCATACATCCTGTAAAATCTAGGCAGAGTTTCCCAAACCTCAATTCTTATCTTCTGTGCACCTGTAGGACCAATGCCACATGGAAGCTGTCAAGGCTGGGGCTTGCAGCTTCTGAAACAACATCCTGAGCTACATCTTGGCCCCTTTTAGCAATGGCTAGAGCAGCAGAGACCAGACTGCCCAGGAAACTCTTTTTCTCTCCTAGGCCTCTGCGCCTGTGATGGGAGAGAATGCTGTGGAGGCCTCTGACATGCCCTGGAGACATTTTCCCATTGTGTTGATGATTAACATTTGGCTCTTTGTTAAGTATGCAAATGTCTGCAGCTGACTTGAATTTCTCCCCAGAAAATGAGTTTTTCTTTTCTGTGGCATTATCAGGCTTCACATTTTCTAAGATTTTACTGTTTGCATCCTCTAAACACTTTGCTGCTTAGAAATTTCTTCTGCCAGATACCCCGAAGCATCTCCCTCAAGTTCAAAGTTCCACAGATCTCTAGGGCTGGAGCAAAAAGCCACCAGTCTCTTTGCTAAAGCATAGCAAAAGTCACCTTTGCTCCAGGTCTCAACAAATTCCTCATCTCCGTCTGAGGCCACCTTGGCCTAGATTTCATTGTCCATTTCACTATGAGGATTTTGGTCAAAGCCATTCAATAAGTCTCTAGGAAGTTCCAAACTTTCCCACATTCTCCTGTCTTCTGAGCCCTCCAAGTCTCTAGGAAGTTCCCAAATTTCCCACATTTTTCTGTCTTTTTCTAAGTCCTCTAAACTGTTCCAAAGTTGCTTCCACGTTTTGGGGTATCCTTATATCAGCACCCCACTCTACCAGTAACAACTTACTGTATTAGTTCATTCTCATGCTGCTATGAAGAAATATCCGAGACTAGGTGATTAACAAAGGAAAGAGGTTTTATTGACTCACAGTTCTGCAGAACAGGGAGGTCTCGGAAATCTTATAATCATCATTGAAGGAGAAGCAAACAGGTCCTTCTTCACATGGCAGTAAGAAGGAGATGAATGAGAGAAGTTTATCCAAAGTGGGGATAAACCCCTCACAAAACCATCAGATCTCATGAGAACTCACTATTGCAAGAACTGCACAGGTGAACTACCCCCATGATTCAATCACCTCCCACAAGGTCCCTCCCTCAACATGTGGGGATTACAATTCGGATTACAATTCAAAAGAGATTTGAGTAGGGTCACAGAGCCAGAAAAATGGACAGGTGTGATTATATCAAGTTAAAAAGATTCTGCACAGCAAAGGAAACAATTAACAAAATGAAGAGACAACTCACAGAATGGGAAAAACATTTTCAAACTACTACCATCTTACAGGGAGTTAAGAACCAGAATATATAAGGAGTGCAAACTCTACAGGAAAAATTGTAAAGGTCTGGTTAAAAGGTAGGCAAAAGTGCCAGGCTTCATGGCTTATGCCCGTATTCCCAGCACTTTGGGAGGTCGAAACAGGCAGATCACTTGAAGTCAAAAGTTTGAGACCAAGGCAGGCAGATCACTTGAGGCCAAAAGTTTGAGACAAGCCTGGCCAACATGGTGAAACCCTGTCTCTACTAAAGATACAAAAGTTAGCTGGACATGGTGGTACAAGTCTAATCTCAGCTACTCTGGAGGCTGAGGCACAAGAATCTCTTGAACCCAGGAGGCGGAGGTTGCAGTGAGCCGAGATAATGCTACTGCACTCCAGTCTGGGTAATAGAGTGAGAGTCAGATTCTGTCTCAAGAAAATAAAAAGTAGGTGAAATATTTGAGTAGACCTTTCTTGAAAAAATGTAAGTGGCAAACAGGCATATGAAAAGGTGCTCAACATAATTGATCATCACAGAAATGCAAATCAAGACCACAATGAGATATTGTCTTACTCCAGTTAAAATGGCTTTTATTCAAAAGACAGGCAATAACAAATGTGGAAAGGGAATCTATGTACGCTGTTGATGGAAATGTAAATGAGTACAACCACTATGAAGAACAAGTTGAAGGTTTCTCAAAACACTAAAAATTGAGCTACCATATGATTCAGCAATCCTACTGCTGGGTATATGCCCCAAATAAAGGAAGTCATTATATCGAAGAGATTTGTACTGCCATGTTTATTGCAGCACTACTCACAATAGCCAAGATTTGGAAGCAATCTTAGTGTCCATCAACAGATAACTGGCTAAAGAAAATGTGGTACCTTCAGCACCGTAAGACAGAGTGAGAAATAAATAAAAATTGTTTAAAATGAACATGTGCTACTTACACACAATGAAGTACTATTTAGCCATAAAAAATAATGAAATACTACCATTTACAACAATGTAGATGCAACCGGAGGTCATTATGTTAAGTGCAGTAAGTCAGGTACTAAAAGACAAACTTATGCTTTCACTTATTTATGAGAGCTAAAAATTAAAACAATTGTACTCATGGAGATAGAGAGTAGAAAGATAGTCATCAGAGACTGGGAAGAGTAGTGGGGAAGTTGAGGGGAGGTGTAAATGGTTAATGGGTACAAAGGAAAAAGAAATAATAATACTTAGTAGTTGATGGGGCAATAGGGTGATTACAGTCAATAATTATTTAATTGTACATTTAAAAATAACCCAAAGAGTATAATTAGATGATTTGTAACACAAATGACAAATGCTTGATGGAATGGATATCTAATTTTCCATGATGTGATTATTACACCTTACATGTCCATACCAAAATATCTCACGTACCTCATAAATATTTGTGCCTATTACATATCCACAAAAATTAAAAATAAAAATTGAATTAGAATAAAATAAGCTAAAATACTTGCTGTGTTCCATTTTCACTGCATCCACACCAACATCCATTATGTTTTTATTTTTTTATTATGGCCATTCTTGCAGGAGTAAGGTGGTATCACATTGCGGTTTTGATTTGCATTTCCCTGGTCATTAGTAATGTTGAGCATTTTTTCAGATGATGTTGGCCATTTGCATATCTTCTTCTGAAAACTGTCTATTCATATTCTTAGCCCACTATTTGATTGGGTTATTTGTCTTTTTCTTGCTAATTTGTTTGAGTTCCTTGTAGATTCTGGACATTAGTTCTTTGTTGAATGTATAGATTGTGAAGATTTTCTCCCCCTCTGCGGGTTGTCTGTTTACTCTTCTGACTATTCTTTTGCCGTGCAAAAGCTCTTTCTTTTAGTTAAGTCTCATGTATTTATTGTTGTTTTTGTTGCATTTGCTCTTGGGTTCTTGGTCATGAAATCTTCGCCTAAGCCAATGTCTAGAAAGATTTTTCTGATGTTAACTTTTAGAATTTTTATAGTTTCAAGTTGTAGATTTAACCCCATGATCCATTTTGAGCTGATTTTTTATAAGGTGAGAGATGAGGATACAGTTTCGTGTTCTCCTATACATGGCTTGCTAATTATCCCAGCACCATTTGTTGAATAGGGTGTCCTTTCCCTACTTTATGTTTTTTGTTTGCCTTGTCAAAGATAAGTTGGTTGTAAGTGTTTGAGTTTACTTCTGGGTTCTCTATTCCATTGGTGTGTATGCTGTGCTGCCTCCGGATTTGTTCTTTTTCCTTATTCTTGTTTTGGCTATGCTGGCTCTTTTTTGGTTTCATATGAATTTTAGGATTTTGTTTTCTAGTTCTGTGAAGAATGATGCTGGTATTTTGATGGGAATTGCCTTGAATTTGTAGATCACTTTTGGTAGTATGGTCAGTTTTGAACACTTCTACACTGCCATTGGGAATGTAAACTAGCACAACCAGTATGAAATCAGTGTGGAAATTCCTTAAAGAACTAAAAGTAGAACTACCATTTGATCCAGCAATCCCACTACTGGGTATCTACGCAGAGGAAAAGAAGTCATTATATGAAAATGATACTTACACATGCATGTTTATAACAGCACAATTCACAATTGCAAAAATATGGAACCAGCCCAAATGCCCATCAATCAACAAGTGGATAAAGAAATTGTGGCATATACATATATATATATATAATAACTCAGCAATAAAAGGAATGAAATAATGGCATTCACAGCAACTTGGATGGGATTGGAGACTATTATTCTATGTGAAGTAACTCGGGAATGGAAAACCAAACATCGTATGTTCTCACTTATAAGTGGGAGCTAAGCTGTCAGGATGCAAAGGCATAAGAATGGATTTTGGGGACTCTGGGAGAAAGAGTGGGAAGGGGGTGAGAGATAAAAGGCTACAAATTGAGTTCAGTGTATACTACTTGGGTGATGGGTGCACTGAAATCTCACAAATCACCACAAAAGAAATTATTCATGTAACCAAATACCTCCTGTTCCTCAAAAACCTGTGGAAATAAACATTTAAAAAAGTTATTTACAATGGATAAATAAAAGAAAAATAAAATACTTGCTGTGTATGTGATGAGTATGAGTACATGACTGTTTCATTAGTAGACCAGAATCCCTCTGTAGAAAATGAATCTATATTACTTCTTAGGTTTATGTAATGAATGCAAGAGATGATACCTCTAATACACAAAGAACAATGCTGGACACCTGCCATTAGTATGTCACTAACAGTATTCGTGATTAATTAACTCTGGAATGGTTATTTTCTAGGTTCCTCATATGTAGTCAGCCATCTTCTTAGAAACAATTGGAAAGAAGCGGAGAATGCTTTTATTTTATTCCACTTTAAGTGTCCTTATTTTCCTAGGGAGTCCATCACCAGAAATAGCCTTAGCTACACTAGAAAATAATCTTGGGAGCCTAGTATATATAAAACAAGTCTCTGGTCCACAACTCCTCCCCTAGTGCCCTTCGTTTACCCTCTGTTTCTATCAAGCCCTTATTACTAAATGTCTCACACCAGTTTACAAATTATTAGGTCTTGTCATCTCATAATTTATGGAGCAGACAGAAGTTTTATCTTCCCCAAAATAGGGCCCAGTTGGGACCTCTGGCCAGTTCATTACTGATCAAAACAGTGTTGAACACTCTTTTTACCTGACTTTTATATTACAATTATGTTGTTCAATCGTTCTCGATCTTAGTATAATTCCTATTTTATTTAAGGTCATCCGGCTTATTTACAATTCCTTGCATTCATCTTTCCCAAATTTTACTGAACAAAATACTTGAGTATACTTTATAGACACATATATACTTATTTACGATAATAAATATTATCCTGCTATTATACTCACCCAACTTCATCCAACAGATACCCTTTCCATTTTCCTTGTTTGACCCTTTCCTCCCAATTACATGGTTTTGAAATATTTGATTTTATTACAGATTCCAGTGCCCTATCATGCCCTAAATGTCACTGTAACATCAACTTCTTTCTCAAGCCGTTTTCTGAGAGCATATCCTCATCATCTCTTTTCTTGATTTGTGAAATAATGGCTGGAATGTTTCTCACAATTCCTTTTTCTCCTGTCATTTATAAAGTCACCAGAGTTACCAGTCTCTAATATAAAGATAATTTATATGTAATCATGTAATGGGTAGTGAGAGGCTTTTCTTAGATCTTGATTACCTGTAGAAAAGTATCAGATTTGCAAGGTTTCCAAAAGCCTCCACAATCTTCATAACTGTAGTTACAGCCACATCGAACCCTACATCTTTTTGTAGTAACTGTTTTATTCATATTCCACACTTCTGCTAATTCTATTCCCTCTGCTTAGGCTGTTCTTTACAAGTTCTAGTCTAGTCAAGTTCAAGGTCTAGTTCAAAGATGATTTTTTTTCCTTACGTTGTTCTGCATGATTAAAGCAGAGCAGAATTCATATTTTTCTTACATTTCCTCAGGTAGCACCACACCTATGTCTCTATTATGGCAATTTTGTATAGAAAGGCATGTAAATAAAGGCTTCCTAAACAGATTGAGAGAAACTTAATTGTTGCACCCTCCAGAGTGCCTAGTGTAATGTCTATAGAAGTACAGAGTAAATATCTGCAGAATTCATTAAATGAAATCATTGGCATCATGCTCTTTTAAATCGTGCAAATCATTAATCCACATTACACCAACTCATTCTGTATCTTCCTAGGGATTTCCTAGTTGTGTAATACGGCAAGGTAAATTCTGTATTTCTTGTTCTTGGGGTTCTCATACTCATTAGTGAATCTAGAAGCATGAACTCCCTTTCTTATTCTTATTTATAAAATGGGGATCTATTGGTACCTACCTAATAGGGTTATTGTAAAGATTCATTAAGTCAACACCTGTAAAATACATTGTCTGGCACACAGTGCACCATATGTATTAGATATCATTACTTATACATGTTGCAATCTAAATATAGAATACTTGGTAACAACATCAAGGTTAGTTTTCTAACTTACTTATTAGATAAGAGTATACTAACTGAGATTAACAGATCAATATTAGCTATTTCATGGGACAGCAATGTAAATACTGAAACATAGATTAAACTGTAACTTTTTGAAAAACCTCACAATGCAAAATATATATTGAAAATAATAATAATAGACGTACCAGGAATTTTACATGTGTCTTCTCATTGCCCTGAAAACAAATCATAATAAAAGTGTCATTATTATTGTGTCAATTTCTGCAAATGAGTAGAGTAAATAATTGAGCCAGCATTATACAGCTTGTAAATTGAGAAAGGATATTGAATCTTGATCCAACAAGCTCAACAAGGTATTTATTTAACCATGAGTGATGTATTTCCATAGAGTGCTCTGATTTTGAAAATGTCTTTGCTCTTACTATTCACTCTCTGTAGTATATTTTCTTCTGCTCACCACGTATCAACATAATACTTATTTGAAGGCCACAGTAAATGAGACTCAGTGTACGAAACCTCCTGTAGTCCTCTACAAAAGTAACTTTTTCCATCTCAGATATTAGATACTAGTTTACCTTTACCTTTTAGAGCACTTATAATTTTCAACCTTAAGTTATAATTATTAATATATGTATTTTTTCTTGTCCATCTAATCTCTTAGACTGCTTGAGAAAAAAATCTATATTCTGTGAAGTCTAAAATACCTAAAAATACTTAGCACACTTCATTGCACACAGTAAGTGTATAACTTTGAGGTTTTCTATTTTTGTTTCTCATGTCCATTTTATTAAGATACATGCCTAATATCAATTTTCTTAGTTTATTGGGGAGGAAAAGGGAGTATACTGAGCAGTTATTTTCGTTATATAGCTGTGTACATATAGATCTGATCAGAAGGCTAAATGCTTTAGAAGGCAGTTAAACACTAAACAGTTTTTGGACTAATACCATTTTCTTTTGATGTGCATGACTATCCTAATGCTAGTGCTAAGAAATAAAATTTGGTTTCCAGAAATTTTGGTTCCAGCAAATTGAGAATTTACTGTTGTGGATGCTACTAGGAAATGAGTTTTAATTCCTGGTGGAAACGATGCAATTTTTCTATTTTAGAGTTGTATACATTCTAAATACATATTGAAAGGCAATCATTAAGTGTTAAATTATTTTATCATTGGCCTGATTTTCTGGACCAACACTTCTTAAACACACAATATTAAACCACCAAATCGAATTAGCAAACTCAAAAAGTATCAATGGTCCCCTAGAGTTGTACCCTATATCCACTGATTTCTCCTGAATTTATAACTCGTAAAGTTTAAATAATCTGTTTGACAGTTTTCTTCAGCCCTTCAAATAACTTTCAAAGTTCCCGAGTATAACAGATCTGTAAACAGCACTTTCTATATGCCCAAGCACATTTCTTCTTGATGGCTGCAAACTAGAAACCCGTTTTCAGGAGTGGTTCCTTAAAAATGGAAACACAATGCTCACAAATCTTTCATGATATTGGCCGTTCAAATGTGCTTTAGTTAGAAGTCTTTTAAGCTACATATTTCTTATAAGATAATACTCTGCTTTAAAATTAGGGAAAAGTTCTTGCAGAATTCTTCATTAATAACTCCACTTCTACAGTTTAAGTAAAACACCAAGAAATAATTTCACTCCAGATATGACATCATTGTACAACCCTCTGATTTGTCTCTTTGTGCTACTCATTGTAGTCATTTCATGTTCTATTTTAACATTTTTTTTAATCTGTGAAAATGTTGGTCTTAAACCAAGTGTCTTGAGCTAACAGATATACACTTTAATGAAGGAGCATCTAGACTTGTTTAAAACGCGAAAATAGTATAATAAATCATTCCTACTAATTCTAGCACCATCAATTATTATTATTATTATTATTATTATTATTAATATTTTGAGACGGAGTCTCGCTCTGTCGCCCAGGCTGGAGTGCAGTGGCCGGATCTCAGCTCAGTGCAAGCTCCGCCTCCCGGATTTACGCCATTCTTCTGCCTCAGCCTCTGGGGTAGCTGGGACTACAGGCGCCCACCACCGTGCCTGGCTAGTTTTTTGTATTTTTTTAGTAGAGAAGGGGTTTCACCGTGTTAACCAGGATGGTCTCCATCGCCTGACCTCGTGATCCTCCTGTCTCGGCCTCCCAAAGTGGTGGGATTACAGGCTTGAGCCACCGCGCCCGGCCCATCGATTATTTAATCACTGATGTTGTTAACATTGTGATATGCTTACATATAAAAGAATTAATGTATTTCAGTTTGTAAACTCTTTATAGTAAATTATAATCCTTTCAGTCAGTATGATTACTAATTGTGCAAATTAATCTAGAATCTGAAAATAGAAGACAAAGTGCAAATTTAGTCTGGGGAGGTTTTATGAAACCATCTTCCACATGGAAAAGCTCCTACTCTGTGGAACTGTATGTAGGCAGTTTTGCCAGCAGTTTTATATTGTATCATACAGCATTGTCAACACTTCAGATATTCTTGGTTATTTTAAAGGTAATTACTAGAATGCACAAAACCTTAAAGGGCAAGCAAATCTTGTAAAAATGTTATTTGTAATGTAATATAAATTCAATGCATTAGTAATAATAATTGAGAAAGTTTTCTTTCATTTTTAGTTGCTATCTGCTCATCATTATTATCATCATCCAAGAATAAATGAAGTCTGCTGTGTATTATTTTCAGCCAAAAATGGTAGTAGAGAGACAAATTCAAGAAGCTGAACTTAATATAAGTGAATAGAATTTCATGCATACGAAGGTATAAATCAGCCAAAATCACAGATAGAGATGAGACATATTTTTTGAGAAGCTTACTGAGCTTACTCACTTACTTACTGATTGAAAATAAGAGTTGTTTTAGAAGAGGTTTCTTTTCAATAACTTCCTTAATTTTTCAGTTTTGGATTGCAGAAACCATTTATCTATTTTTTGTCATGCTTCCTATCTTTCATAGGTACTAATTCAGTTACTTTAAGGTTAGAAAAAATTTAGTTAATTTAATAACTTTTGATCAGCATGGTACGTTTTCTTTCTAAAGTTCTTTACATTCTTTAGCATAAATCAAGGTGAATCAAAGGTTAATACTTTTCAGGACTTGAGATTTGGAACACGTCAGTGTGCAAATAACTGATATAGTTATGTATCTGTCTGAAGTTAAAACCTGGAAAGATTTATGTAGGAACACTAACCATGCATCAATTAATTGCTAAATTTAAATATACATTTTTAACCTCTGATTATTTTATATTTGAATTAGCTTTAATTAATTGCAGCCACTAACAAATCTATTCAAGAAGTTGATTTATAGCTTTTAGGCTTAATAATGTAGTTACAATAAAAACTAAATGAGTGATAAATCAAGTTTACGTTTCCCAAATTCAATTGTTACAAAGACTGAGATGTTCTATTTGTCTCCTTATCACGCAAACATATGCTTTTTCCTTCTCGTTAAATTCAGTGGGTTGAAAGTATATATTGATACATCATATTCCTGAAGTCTGAAGTTACCCCTTAACCAGTGAGTTTCCTGTAATCTCAGCTCTTCCACTTAGCCAAACCTGCTGTTACAGTCATCCCTGGCCTCTAATCACTTGAGCTCTTCTTAGTCTATTACAATATGGAACCTATCTGACTTTATTTCCCTCCCAGGCCATCCTGGACCAATCTCATGGTTAATCATCTCAGTGACTTTCTCCCTACTACTTTCCATCTATTCAGACTTCTGCTGATGACCTCTCCTTGGCAGTGCCAAAATGTTGACCAATCTAATCATCTCACTTCTCCCTGGGTTGAGAAGTGCTGCTGGAAAAACCTCATGTTCTCTTTAATTATATCTATTATACATTTATGATAGCAGCTCTGCTTAAGCACTGAAGCAACTCAGCAATTCTTCTTTGTTTGACCTTTCTTTCTCAGCCCTCTTTCCTTATCCATGTAGCAGCTATTTTCAACTTTCAAAACTAACTTCAAATCTTCAACCATATCTTCAACCCAGGTAATTCTCTCTCACAGCACACAATATAATCTATTTTCCTGAGATAATAATGGTCAGCCAAGACGGACTTTTTAGAACCTATAGGATTTTCATTACAGGCAGTGAAACTTAATGCATGGAATTTAAAAATATATGCAGGAGCTTAGTGTAATCCCAGGATGGAATGTTGACTGACAAAATGATCTAACTATATTACAAATTTATGAAACAATCTCGCTGAAGGAGGTGGAGGGAAAAGGTGCTGACCTAAATAGCTTTGTAAATCAGAGGAGTCTAAAAGGCCGGAAACAAAAGAAACTGTATGTAGACACTGTAATATACTTGATAAAATAGCTTACCATAGATTTACATAAGTCTGTTACTGCTATACATATATATAGAATATGAACAATTAATCAAATTGATGATAGATTGCAGGAGATACGCATCTCACTATTTGAGTGGAAGGTTACAGATAAGAGAGAGAAGGGTAGAATGAACTACGAGGTAATGTATTGCAGATTGAGACATCACTGTGAGCTTATGTCTAGCTTAATCTAGACATAGATGGTTACATACAAATTAAATACACATATGTGTGTATACAAATACATACACATGTATACAAGTGTATATATACACACATACACATATATACAAACACACATACACACACACACACACATATATCAAGGACACATATATTCTTCACTCCATTTTCCTCTGAGTTTTGATATGAGTAAAACTTTCCTAGGAAGAACAATAGGAGCAGCATATTCCAGACAGAAAGAACCAAGATTATTGAATATTGACATCATAATCTTCCTTTATTCACCTCCCATCATCTCATCAAACTGCCATAATCTAATTTCTAGAAACACTGTTCTAATAAACATTTTCTTTCAATGATCACTTATTATTTAGTCATTACCAGATTTCATGAATTATTGTTAGTCCTAAATCTACCTAACCTCTTAACTTCATTTGGCAGTATTGATTATCCCTGTATGTATGTGTGTGTGCCTGTGTGTGTGTAAATCCTAGTTTATCCATTGTTAACAATTTTGCTTATTTTTCTTTTCTGTAAATAAGAATGTTTACAAAACTTTGAGCATATATTCTCCTTGAAAAATAATATCTCATTGTCTGGACTCTAAAAATCACCCACTTTCTTATCATTTCCTATTTAGGTGGACAAAGTTCTTATGGTGAGAGGGGGTTTTCTAATTTCTCCAAATTTAGGGAGACTTTTTCTTTAATAAACAAATTATCAAATACATTAAATAAAATCAGAATGTCTTAAGTTATAAAAGAGCTGGTGTAACTTTGTTATAGTGTGATAATTGTAATATGAGCAGAAATCATATATTTGAATTATCAGATTTTTATTGGCATTGGCTAACATAATTTGGAAGAATTAGTGTATCAAATAAGGTGTAGAGGGATGCTATCCCACTCTCAACAATGTCATAACAGCATTCATTTAACCTCATAAAAAAGAAGGTCCATTTGCCCTCTCTTTACAACTATCTAATAAGATGAGCCCGATATTAAGTTCTCTATTTTGCTCTTTTGTAGACTAGAAATTATTGCACAGAAATATGGCATACTTTCTCTGTATCCCTGAACTAATCAATGCAAATAATTTTCTCAATGACCTGTAGGCTGATGGGATTACATACTTACTTTCTTTGCCATAAGTGTGTCCTGTACTCTTTCTGGAATGATAAAACCTGAAACCCTTAATCTCCATTAGATTATTCCTACTCTTCCTCACCATCACTAAACACGGTGGGAAAAGAAAGGATGTTACCAGTGCTTTCATTTTAATTCTATCTGGTGAGTTGTTATCCTTTGTGTAGTGTCTATTTGGTTGGAATAAAAACAATATGTTGATTTTTACTTCTAAATTAAGAAAACAGTCTTTAGAGAGATAAATATTTCTATCTATCCTTCTATTCATTTTTTTACATACCTCTCCTGATTATTTTATCTTTTTTCTAATATTAAATATAATGTCTTATTTCATTTTGTCATATAGCACTTGCAAACTCAATATATCCAAACCAAATATTTTATTTCTATTTTTCCCACCCCAGCAAAACAAAACTGAACCATATAAAACACTCTTTTGTCTCATCTCTTCCTATTACATCTAATTGCTACACCATGTTGAGCAAATTTGTTGCTTTGATATAAGATATGTTTAAGGACAGGGTATGGTACTGAGTCGCCACTTAGCAAACATGACCCTTCTGGGTTTACTGGTGTAATAAGTGAAAATAGACACTGAATATCACAGAAAATATTATATAAGCCTTGAAAGGCACTTAATGACTCAGGAATAGGAGGTGCAATATTTTAAATATAGTTCACAGGAGTAAGTTTTTCTTTTCTTTTCTTTTTTCTTTTTTTTTTTTATTGTACTTTAAGTTCTAGGGTACATGTGCATAACGTGCAGGTTTGTTACATATGTATACTTGTGCCATGTTGGTGTGCTGCACCCATCAACTCGTCAGCACCCATCAGGTCATCATTTATATCATGTATAACTCCCCAATGCAATTCCTCCCCCCTCCCCCCTCCCCATGATAGGCCCCAATGTGTGATGTTCCCCTTCCCGAGTCCAAGTTTCCTCATTGTTCAGTCCATCTGTGACAGACTGGATTAAGAAAATGTGGCACATATACACCATGGAATACTATGCAGCCATAAAAAAGGATGAGTTTGTGTCCTTTGTAGGGACATGGATGCAGCTGGAAACCATCATTCTTAGCAAACTATCTTTTTTTTTTTTTTAGAGACAGAGTCCCACTATGTTGACCAGGCTGGTCTGGAATTTCAGGACTCAAGCAATGCTCTCATCTCAGCCTCCCAAAGTACTGGAATTATGGTCATGAGCCACCACGCCTGGCCCACAGGAGTAAGTTATAACAAAAATCTATACATTTCCAATTCTCCGCACGTTGCTACATCATTGACCATCATGACTCATTTAAAACCATCTCCTATTACTATAGTATTCTATGTAGCACTGTGGTACCTTGATTATCATTTTGATTCTTCTTGCCTTCTCTAAGTGATCTTCCAGTGCCTTGTAATAAAGTGGGTTAAGTCTATATCCCTATCCCCATTAACTTTGAGCTTGAGCTAAACAATATAATAAATAGTAGCAGATATTATATGAACAGAGTCTCCACATATGTGTGCATAGTTTGTGCTGACTTCTTGGATATCTGCCAGCTGTGAGGAGAATAGCATGACTGGGTAACTGCTAGTCCAAGGAAAATGAAGATGCATTGAGAAAACCTGAATCCAACTCAGCTTGCAGCTCAACCCCACTACCTCATAAGCCTGAAGCAGAGATGCCCCAGATAAACTGCAGATCTGTGGACATTATATATAGATGTAATATATATATATATGCTATATTACTTTATTTTTCTGAAATTTTTACATAATTGGGGAAAAATGATTATACTATTGATGCTATAATATATTATCGATAATATATATTGATAATATATTATCAATATATATTATCGATAATATACTATGCTATATTATATATATAACATATATGAGCTAGATTATTACTTTTCTGAATTTTTCACGTAACTCTCAAACTTTATTCAATGTTTAATTCTAATTGAAATTTTTCTGTTTACCATGCATATACAGGAAATTGAGCAAAGCTAAAGTGTCCAGATACAATTTTCATAAAGTGAACATATCCATGTAACCCTGTAATTGAAATTTAACATAAGAACATGAGGGAAAATAAGTCTGTATGTGCACGATTCTTAAAGATTCTCAAGTTTCTTAAGGTCTGAGTCTGGAAATGAGCATATTGTCATTTCTAACATGTTTTAACCTTTCTGTTAATTTCGGGGGTACATGTGGAGATTTGTTATATAGGAAAATTGCCTGTCGTGGAAGTTTTGTGTACAGATTATTTCATCACCCAGGTAATTAGCATAGTACCCAATAGGTAATTTTTCAGTGTTCAGTTTCCTTCCACCCTTCACCCTCAAGTAGGCTCCAGTGTCTATGGCTGGCTTCTGCTGTATTTGGTTTTCTGCTCTTGTGTTAGTTCACTTGGGATAAAGGCCTGTGGCTCCATCCATGTTGCTGCAAAGGTCATGATCACTTCCTTTTTTATAGTTGTGTAGTATTCCATGGTCTTATGTGCACTCTATTTTCTTTATCTGGTCTACCATTGATGGGCATTTAGGTTGATTCCATGCTTCTCTTATTGTGAATAGTGCTGTGATTAAAATACATGTGCATGTGATCATAGCAAAGCAATATATATGCCTCTGTATATATACCCAATTATGAGATTACTGGGTCGAATGGTAGTTCTGTTTTAAGTTCTTTGAGAAATCACCAAACTGCTTCCCACAGTGACTGAACTAATTTCCATTTCCACCAGCAGTATATAAACATTCTTTTTCACAGCGATCCTCCAGTATATGTTATTTTTGACATTTTAATAACATTCATTCTGAATGACATGGTTTTGATTTCCATTTCTCTAAAAATTAGTGGTGTTGAGCAGTTTTTCATAAATTATTGGTACATGAAAAAATAAAGAAAGAAAAAAATGATTGATACTATGTATAGAAAATAACTTTGGGTGTGCAGGCAAGCAGTTGGGACTGATTGGAAGAAAACAGACAGATTGGAAGAAAACTGTCTTTTGAAAAGTGTCCATTTTAGTGTTTTGCCCACTATTTAATAGGATTTTTGTTGTTATTAATTTGTTTAAATTTTTTTTAGATTCTGAATATTAGACCTTTGTTAGATGCACAGGTTGCAAATATTTTCTGCCATTCTGTAGGCTGTCTCTTTACTCTGTTGATAGTTGATTTTGCTGTGGAGAAGCTCTTTAGTTTAATTAGTCCCATTTGTTTTTGTTACAATTGCATCTGGCATCTTTGTCATGAAATATTTGCCAAGACTTGTGTCCAGAATGGTATTCCCTAGGTTTTCTTCAAGGGTTTTTATCCTCTTAGATTTTACATTTAACTCTTTAATTCAGTTTGAGTCGATTTTTGTATATGATGTAAGGAAGGGGCCCAGTTTCAATCTTCTGCATATGACAAGCCAGTTATGCCAGCACCATTTACTGAATAGGGAGTCGTTTCCCCATTGCATGTTTTGTTGACTTTGTTGAAGATAAGATGGTTGTGTATATGCAGTCGTTTTTGTTTTTGTTTTTCTGGTCTTTCTAACCTGTTGCATTTGTCTACATGTCAGTTTTTGTACCAGTACCATCCATGTTGTTTTGGTTATTATAGCCTTATAGTATAGTTTGAAGTCAAGTCATGTATTGCCTCCAAGTTGTTGTTTGCTTGTTTGTTTGTTTTTGCTTAGTATTGCTTTGGCTATTTAGGCTCTTTTTTGGTTCCAGGTAAGTTTTAGAATTTTTTTTTCTAATTCTGTGAAGAATGTCATTGGTAGTTTGTTAGAAATAGCATTGAAATTGCTTTGGACAGTATGACCATTTTAGCAATATTGATTCCTCCTATCCATGAGCATAGAATGTTTTTTCCGTTTGTCTATATCATCTCTGATTTCTTTCAGCAATGTTTTATAATTCTTATTGTAGAGATCTTTCACCTCCCCAGTTAACTGTATTCCTAGGTATTTTATTCTTCTTGTGGCTATTGTGAGTGGGATTGCGTTCTTGATTTGGTACTCAGCTTGGATGTTGTTGGTGTATAGAAATGCTACTGATTTTTGTGCATTTACTTTGTATCCTGAAACCTTGCTGAAGTTGTTTATCAGATCTAGGAGCTTTTGGGCAGAGACTATGGAGTTTTCTAGGTATAAAATCATGTTACCTGCAAACAGGCATAATTTGACTTCCTCTCTTCCTGTTTGGATACCTTTTATTTTTTGGTCCTACATGATTGCTCTGGCTAGGACTTCCAGTACTATGTTAAATAGGAGTGGTAACAGTGGACACCCCTGCTTTGTTTGGGTTCTCAGGGGGAATGCTTCCCACTTTAGCCTATTCATATGTGGCTGTGGGTTTGTCATAGATGGCTCTCATTAATTTTAGGCATATTCCTTCAATGCCTAGTTTGTTGAGGGTTTTTAACACAAAGGGATGTTGAATTTCCTCAAAGCCCTTTTCTGCATCTATTGATTTGATCATGATTTTTTGTTTGTTTTTTTCTTCAGTCAGTTCTGTTTATGTGATGAGTCACAGCTACTGATTTGCATACATTGTACCAACATTCCATAATAATATTTTGTCAATGTGAACGAAAAGCATCTCTTCAAAATGAATGATTTAACAAATGAATGAATGAACAAAAGAAACAAAAAACTTCCATGTGCTGTGTGATGGTTAATACTGAGTGTCAACTTGATTGGACTGAAGGATACAAAGTATTGATCCTGGGTGTGTCTGTGAGGGTGTTGCCAAAAGAGATTCACATGAGTCAGTGAGCTGGGGAAGGCAGATCTACCCTTAATCTGGTGGTCACAATCTAATCAGCTGCCAGCGAACATAAAGCAGGCAGAAAATGCGAAAAAGAGAGCTGGGCCTTGCCTCCCAGTGAGCATCTTTCTCCCATTCTGGATGCTTCCTGCCCTCAAACATCAGGCTCCAAGTTCTTCCGTTCTGGGACTTGGACAGGCTCTTCTTGCTCCTCAGCTTGCAGATAGCCTATTATGGGATCTTGTGATCATGTAAGCTAATACTTAATAAACTCTCCTTCATTATATATATATATGTGTGTGTGTGTGTGTATGTATATATATATATATAAATATCTCCTATTAGTTTTGTCTCTCTAAGAGAACCCTGACTAATACATTCTGTAAACCTCAAAAGTTCGCTCAGGTTTGTTCTTATAAACATGTGCATGTGGCCCTCTCCCAAGGTGTGCATACTCCCTATGCCAACTTTCGATATGGTCATTAAGGTCAATGGTCACAGAAAATCCTCTCAGTGGATGGAGCATAAAGCAAAGAGAAAAGTAAATTAGACAAAGACACGCCTGTTAGCATAATTAAGGTCTATTAATGAAATATCTTCAACCCAGGGTAGAAGATAATCACAATAAATGGCCAGTAGAATTTGATTGCCAGTGACTCCACTATAGCTTCCTCTTTTGATTTTCCAAATATTTAAATATTCAGAGTTCTTGTCATAATAAGATGACCCTGCCCACAACAATTGTGTGTGTGTGTATGTGTGTATGTGTGTGTGTGTGTATGGTGAGGGGGAATGGGTGTGTGGGGGGTAACGGGATGGGGTGTGTGTGGGGTGGGGGAGAGAGTGTTTGTGTTTTGGTATGGTGCAGAAAGATACTGTATTTCCTTCCAAAACAACAATTTATTATTAATTAAGTCCTTATCATGTATTAGAAACCATGTTAAATTGGAAATAAAATGATAGAAGAGATGCCATATCTAGTCTTGACATGGTGGCTCATGCCTATAATCCCAGGACTTTGAGACACTGAGGTAGGAGGATTGTTTGATATCGAAAGTTTGAGATCAACCTGTGCAAAATTGCACGGCCCCATCTCTAGAAAGAATAAACAAATAAAATTATAAGATTACCCAGGTTTGGTGGTACATCTATAGTCTTAGCTACTTGGGAAGCTGAAGTAGAAGGATCACTTGATCCCAGGTTTTTTGGTCTGCAGTGAGATATAATTGTGCCACTGCACTCCAGCCTGGACAGCAGAGTGAGACTTTGTCTCAAAACAAAAAAGGATGCAAATTTTGAGAGAGGTAAAGGAGCAATTGAAGATGACATATGCAGCTTTTTCTGATATCTCTTTGAACTCCTCCTCATCAAATTCCTTCTCTTATAAGCAGCATTCTAGAATCACTGGATTTAAGAAGAGTTTTGTTTTTTCTTTAGTAGTGCTTTAACCTTCCATGAATATCATTTTCTTCATCCTCTGCTATGTGTATCAGTGGAAGAAGGTTGAAACTCGTGAAACTTGGTAGTGTACTACTCAGAGTGCTTAAATAACTCTTGGGTACCAATATTGTTGGTGATGAAGAATGCTAGAGACTGATATCTTGACTATGTAGAGGATCAGTTCTAAGTGGCTACTGTTCTTTGTTTGTATACTCAAGATCTGCTCATTTACTCCCTTTGTGTTCATCTGTGGGTGGAAACCAGCTCCAGGAGTTAGGGAGCAGTGGGTATGTGGGTCACACACTACTACCTTGTTTGTTGCATCAAAGACCTGGGCAAGCTCAGGCAGATAAAGGCCTGGAACTCCTGTTATACCTGTTGGTGAGTGCAGCAGGTCATGCACTAGCAAAAAAAAGGGAACTGTAACTCATTTGCTACCATCTTGTGGAGTCAAATAAATAAAGGCATGTTTACTAATAGCTTAGCAAGAAAGTGAAAAGATAGAGTAGTACCACTCATTGTGGCTGATATAAAATGGATGGCATCCCTGCACATTGGTGTGGTCAGTTTGGGTTTAAGAGGCAGAGGTCACACAGAACCTTGTGGGCAGACTGTATAATAGGTCTCATCTGAGTTCTACAGGTAAATAAAGAGGGTGGTCTTGGAAACCCTGATCATAGTATTGAATACTTTGCTTGATGAAACCACTCTGAATGTGTTTATGATGTGTTCATAACTCTCTTCATAAATCTTGCTAATAAGTAAGGTACTGCATTGTAGCTGGTGTCCCTGGACTGAGCCTGACTCTGTGTTCCCACCCAAACCTCATCTCAAATTGTAATCCCAACATGTAGGGGAAGGGGCTTGGTTGGAGGTGACTGGATCATGGGGACGATTTTCCCTGTGCAGTTCTCCTGATAGTGAGAGGGTTCTCACTAGATCTGATGGTTTTAAAAGTGGAGTTTCCCCTTCACTCTTTCTCTCTCCTGCCGCTATGTGAAGAAGACCCTTGCTTCACCGTCCGACATGACTGTAAGTTTCCTGAGGTTTCCCCAGCCAAGGAGAACTATGAGTTAATTAAGCCTCTTTTCTGTTTATAAATTACCTGGTCTCAGATAGTATCTTTATAGCAGTGTGAAAATGGACTAATACATATATGCTGTCAGCTTTCCATTTTCTTTATTGTTTTCTTTCCATTCCAGGATAATCATTACTAAAAATTTCTTTTTTTGTTTCAGAATTTGATTTGTTATTCATATGTTTTCATTGATTTAAACATATTTTGTGCAATTTCTACAGTGCATCAGAAAAACAACACAGAGGGCAGTAGCACTCTCACAGTCCAACCTCCATTCCCTGATGCTGGGGGCAGGACCTATACCACTGGCAGAGGTACCATGCCATTCCATGAAGTGCCACCCAGAAGCCTTCTGTGGCACTCTGGACCACTGGCTTTTCCAGAGTCCACATTCAATGCAACGTGAGCACAGGCTTCTAGGGAGAATGGAAACAGGCCAAGAAAAGACACCCCACATTCTTTTGCCTGCAAGGGCCAGGGCCAGCTCCCTCTTACATAGGGCCCGATTTCCTTCTGATCACAGAGTTGGTCTTGATTAAGACAAGGTGCAGATCTGGCATGGAGGATGTGGCCAGGTAAGGCAGCCAGGTTCCCTGTTAGATCCCCAGGCTCTCCTGAGCACTAAGTGGGGAGCATTACCAACAGGTTTGTTTAAAGATGTCTACAGAGAGCTATGCACACCTGGATCCCCTACTGGCTCCTACAGTCAGGGCACAGATATTCTTTCAAACATTGTTCCCAAGGCCAGGGTCTAAGTCAGCTGCATGGGATTGTCAAGGCTGAGGAAGGCAGGTGAACTGTGCCTTTGTTCCTAGGGCATGCACAGAAACTCTTCTTGTCTGCTATGGGTGGCACTCATGGAATGGCCATCTCTCTGCCAGTCATCTCAGTAATCACAGGTGACAAGCAGATTCCTGGTGGCTGGACTGGAAGGAGACCAGCCAGGACCAGCTGACACATCTCTGCTCCAAAGCTGGATAAGCAGAATATACACAGCCCTGGTCCTCACTTCCTTTCTTTGATTGTTCTTCAAACCTTCAAGATAGATTCTTTTTAAGTTGGTTAACAAATCTCAAGGTGCCAGAACTGTGAAGTGTTCAGTAGCACAGGACATATGAGCACAGCTGCCCCTCATCCCCAGATGGCACCCTTTTTACTTCCTCCTCAGGCCGTTCTTTGCTTTGGTGTAGAAAGGGCTCAAACACCTGGCAAGGGGTGTTGGGTAGCAGGGGAAAAGGTTACAAGGAAGCAAGAAGATGCACTGGGCTGGGCAGGAACTGGAGGACAGTTTGAAGATCTCTCTCCTTTGGGACCTGTCTTTCTCAAGAAACCATGAAGAAACTGGCCTGAGACAAGTCAGGGAGTAAAGGAAAACTGCCAATTAGGAGGCAGAATACAAGTCTTATTACTTCCACCAATCAGCAGTGGTAGCATAGAAATAAATCCAATAACTAATATCCTGTCCTCTTGTAAACCAAGACTCACCCCAGGACCCTCACAAACACCCACTCAGAAGACAAACTCAACTCTTAAGTCAAAAGAGTTGGGTGAAAACAATTAAAACAAAAGGAACAAATTAGATGGTTGGGACCAAGGACTCAGGAAACAAAGCTGGTAAGTTCACCCATAGAGCACTTACGGTTCCCAGCATACACTTAAGCCACGTGGATCACTTTTACATGCTGAGAGTCAACTTCTTATTAAAATATAAATGCTAAGACTAGCTCTTCCTGCCTTTGCTTGAGAGACAGACAAGCTGCAGCACGGCAGGGAGCAGAGAGGTTCCCCATGATTGTGCGCAGAACTGCTGGGAGGTGTAGAGCAAAAACCTCCCTTCTGGGAGAACTGTTTGTAGGTTTGCAGCCACCCTATAGCACTGGTGGGAGACGAGGAAGAAGGCTTGGCAAAAACCCAAAGGAAAGGTGTGGCTTCTGTCTGTTCCAGCACTGTGAGCCATCCAGTTGCCCTCTGATACAGTCTTGGCTCGTGGGAGTCGGCAACAGCAAGGCAGCTGAATGTCTGGGTCTATGCTAATTCAGGCCTAGATTAAAGGTTTCTGGCATGAGGGGATCTGGGGCTCTGCTACAAGGATTGGTTTTCTTGTTTGTTTGCTTTTTCAGATGCAGAATAGGGAATGACAATAGAGCAAGGTGTCAGGGAAGGAAGGGACTGTCCAATCCTGCCACCAGCAGATGCTGGAAGGGAGATGCTTCTTCCCAGGCCTCCCTGGCATTAAGAAGGTCCAAGGGGCACTCACTCTTCCTGACTGTGCTTCTCCTTGTGGGTAGGAAAGACCCCAGGGCGGTGGCAAGCAGAAAGAGAGGGATCTTAAAGATGTTCCCCACTGGCTTCTCTAGCTTTTCCTCCACCCTACTCCCCAGGTTTCCTCCCCCAAGTCTCAGACAGTGCTTCCTTTGACTGCCTCTGACTTGAAGCTCTGAAAACTCAGTGTGTAGGACTCGCTAGAAAGCCACCGGTGGGAATGGGCCATCTCATCTTAACAACCACAGGTGGCATCTGGACAAGGTGCAGGGGACTCTGGTCTTTTAAGACCTGACTCAGATTTAGGATCAGACCCAGCATGACAGTAATCTGCTTATCAAACTGGTCTTTGTCAAAACTAGAATTTTTTTTTTTTTTTTTTTTTTTTTGAGATAAGGTCTCTCTCTATTGCCCAGGCTAGAGTGCAGTTGCCTGATCTTAGCTCACTGTAACCTCTACTTCCTGGGCTCAAGCAATCCTCCCTCCTCAGCCTCCCAAGTAGCTGGGATTACAGGCATGCACCATGATACCGGGATAATTTTTACTTTTTGTTTGTTTGTTTGTTTTTGTAGAGACAGGGTTTCCCCATTTGCCCAGGTTGGTCTCCAACTCCTGAGCTCAAGTGATCTGCCTCTCAAAGTGCTGGGATTACAGGCATGAGCCACCACACCCAACCCAGGAGCTTTCCTGAAGAGTTCACATAAGTCCTCTTCCAAGTCCTTGAAGTTAGGGTTGGATATCTTTGGAATGATCAGATCTTTGAACTGCTAAGAGAATGGGACTTTTATCTGGAGCAGCCAGGCCTGGTGCAAAGGATATTCCCTTCAGGAGTCAGGGTGCTTTGGTGGGAAGGCCAGCCCATTGTCTATGGCAGCCACCTTGATAACAGGCTCCTTCACCACCACCCAGTCTGTACGCTGAGAGCCAGAGCTATCCTTTGGACAGTCACATTTACCAGTTGTCATTGCCTCTGTCAGTGTCGCAGATGATGTGATCCAGCACCACCAGTGGCTGGAACTGCAGTAGTAGTTGCTGTTTGATATTCTCAGGGAGCGGTTCTGCTTCAATACGCCACAGCCAATAGTCTGCATCTTTGTAGCCTTCAACAAAGAGCTGGAAAGAGCCAACCGTTGGTGGGTTGTCAACCACTGCCCAACGTTTGACACTTTCTCTAGCACAAGCTGCTTGCCCCTGGACATCACTCTGTCAACGGCACTATAGTTGAGTATTTTACTGGCCAGGTATACCACCTTTGTGAGGAGTACAATCTTGCATTCTAGTTTTCTGTCCACCAGGTTGCCCTCTGCCTCTGAGAGATAACCCTGGTTGAGGACAAGGTATGCACCATGGCCAAAACAGCAAGGACGGCACAGCTCCTGCAACCACTTGGTCCACTTAGGATTAAATTGCCCATAGGGGCTCTTCATTCTTGGGTTTGAAGACAACAGTGATCTTTTATTTACTGGCAAAAAAAAAAAAAAAAAAAAAAGCAAAATGCATATATTCATATTGTTAAGTCTTCAGAATTATTTGCTTATCCAAAGCGGCTAGCAAGACACCTCAGTTACTGGTCTTCTCTGTCTCTGCTCCCCTAGAACCCCAACCTCTGAACAACAAAGAAGCAGTAGAAACAGGCTCACAACTCATGAGTTCATTGTAACTCTCCAGAAACCCGTGAGGGTCCTTGACAAGTAGCTTCTGCTGGGGCCCTGGTAGATGGGGCTTGGGAAAGATGCCGCACTTAATGGCCAGTTCTGCCTGCCGCACCGCAGCCTCGAACTCAAGGTCCTCCCGGAATTCATTCAGCTCCTGGTGGGCCTGAGCATCGTGCGCTGCCTTGGCAAACCCTGGACCTGCACCACCATGGTTTGGAAATGGAAAAATTCTTCCTGCAGAGATACTGCTCATGTTTTTGGCCACTGATGACATTATTTTTTTCTTGCAACAATCCATTTTGTAATACAGTACCACGTTAAAACAAAATGAGTCCACATGTATACCAGTATAACACATCCTTTATGACATTAATATAACATTTGTCCTGTTGTTGTTCATAAATTCAAAAATTCTCTGAAAGCTTTTAAGCTATTTTAAGTTCCCTGTTATTAATGCTGTGTCCCTGTTTTCTTCTCCAGTGGTTATCTATGATAAAGACTTTTTTTCAATTGGATGCAATTAATTTCCCTCCAGTAATTTTTTAATTTAAGTTTTTTGGATTAGAAAATACTAATTTGTATTGTTAACAATTGCATTTTAGGTTGAAAAACAATTACTAAGTAAGAAGACCTAAAAGATTGTTAGGGAGAAGATGAAAAACATATCCTATTAAGAAATAAATAAAATTACAAATAGTCATTTCAGTACTAATAATATCAAGTACAAAGTATCCTTACTCATTGATGAAAACAAATTTAAAAATTCTCATGATGGTACTTTAGCATAATCAGTTGTTGTTTCTCTTTCAGCATAATGAATGGTTAAACAAACTTCACAAATTCAAAGTTCTATTTTCCCCATTGTTTTAAATAATGCCATTACTCTGTACGTAAAATTATTTTGAAATTTTAAATAAATCTTAGAAGAATATGCAATGATAGTCCAAAAGACACCCAAGTTTAATTAATATGGGGAAAATTTGATGTGTAAGCAAACCCAAATATGTACATAAAACTAATAGTTTTCAAAATGTGCTGTATTGAAACTTCAACAGAAACTTTAAACTTTCATTAAAGACCCATGTGCTCATAGTATGAAGCATTTTTATTTCAGTAGGCAAAACCAGTAGGTATTTTTTGTTTCCTCTAGCATTTTTATTTTCTTTGGACGCTGATGCTATTTACCAGAGTCTTTTAAAATACCAAGGAAGTGGAGAAAATTTAGTACGCATGCACACAGAATTTTATAAAATTGGTTAAAAAGCTTGAAAAGCTTTAGGTTAAAATGCTTTCTGTATGAAGCTATGCAGTATATCATATAGACTCTGTGCTATTGATCTTTGTTGTTAAATACTGTAGCATAGATGGTTTCCTTCAGCTCTACACAAATTCATGAAGATTGTGAAGCAGTGTTGTACCACATCTCCAGCTCTCCATCTACCTCTTCCCTATTAAAAGACAAAAGCACACTGACATTTTGTTCATGACTAGACCATTATACTAAACACTTTTTGTACATAAAACTTAAATCAGATACCTAACAATGAAAACAATACATTATTTTCTATCTCTTTATGTCAGTTTCTAGTGGAGAAGATGTCACTCTAAGGAGGAGTCTGAACTTAGATTGAGAGAGCATCTCTGCTAAGCCAGGATGGTATGTCTAAAGCATTGGATGAGAAGTATAACAGGGTTTGCGCATATCAAAAGTGCAATTGAGAAATAAAATGCTTTCTTTTCCTACATATCTTTAGGACCGTTTGGATTGCAGAAAGAAAATAGATAAAGGTTTAAGAAAGGAGACATCGTGATGGTTTGGCAACAAAAACCATAGAAAGACAGACAACTTTAGTATAACAAAATATTCCGTCAATTAGTATACACTTTTTGCAGATGAATACAAATTATTCGTGAATGAATTGAAAAGAAGCAAGCTGCGTGTGTGTGACTATTGCAGTTCTAGACTCTTACTTTGATAACTGACAACTATTTTTCACCATGGTGAGATTAGGAGTCTACTGTGATGCTTGAATATCTTAATTGGTATAAAAGGGATTGCCAAGCTTTTCAAAATTTCTTTGAGAAATGCTTTTTTCTTTTTTTTTTCCTAGAAAAAAATGATTCTTCAATCCTCTTCTTGGCTTCATGTGCCATATAAGATGCAAAATAAGTATAGTGAATATACAGAACCCGGCAAGAAAATAAAATGTCACCTACCCTTTCTAGGGTAAATTAAAATGGACTCAGAACGCCTAATCATCAATGTAATCAACAGTGTCAATCTCTGTGGAAACCTTCCCTTTCCCTAAGTTCACACGAGAAACCTAGAACCACCTGGTTCGAAAAACTTGGGGGAGAAAATGTCTGTTCTTTATCCATGATGGGAATTGACTCTACCATTACTATTACCAGGAGATGACTTTCGCTTTCTAATGAAACACAACATTTTCCAGTGGCTCAGAGACGTCTTTCATGGAATCATTCTCCACTTACATTTTGATTTTTTACATTGAGATATAAGGAATCCCAATGAAACCTCAAGCCCACAGAGTTAGTGTTCAGCCTTCTCAAGCAGGTCACAGGCATCGCTTGATCCATCTGCAAATTGTCAGCAATCCATTTATAGTTCTTCAACAGTTTCAGAAACTCATAAACTAAAATTCCCTTTCATCATTAAGTTAGGTTTTTTAAAAAAAATTTATTTCATCTTCATGTATTTGCATTTCCTCTGATGTTCGAGTTCTCCTTAAAGATCCTCTAGATCTTGCTTAAAGCTAATGGACCTTGACTGCCATATATACCCTGGATGGAACATGTGCTCAAGTACTTCAAAACTTCTGTTTATAGCCTTGAAACTCACAAATCATCAGAAAACACCTTCAGCAAAGGAAACCAGGGTCCCACACCTCTGAAACTTAGCTGTCTTATCTGTAAGGGTCTGTGTAGTAGTGAAGAAAATCATCCTGTGTGGTGAAAACAAGACATAAGTTAAGAGACCTGATAATTACACTATCTCATAAGTATTGTAAAATCCACAGGATGTATACCAGGAAAAATGAAACATGTTTAATGCAGACAAGATAACTGCTATTGCTCTTTCATTTTTTTCAGTTTTAATGCAATAAATTATTATTGATATAAACCTGAGTTAATTACAAATCAGCTAGATTTGTCTTCTAAGATTGTAGCACCCAATTTCTCTGAATAACATATAAGCTGTCTTATTAAATGTAAATGAATTATTTGTTCATGATATGAAATTATTACAGAGTATTTTTGTTTCAATGCATATCAATAGAGGTTTTTATAGAGTTGCTATGCACAGGTTGAACAATTACACAGATGTTCTGCAATCAGAGTGGCAAAGACTATGCATTATGGAAATGTCTGTTTTCCTTTTCCTGTTTTTCCACCTCTTTCTCCTTTATTTATTTATACTCCTCGTTATCTCTTTAGTCCTCCTTCTAAACTGGTATTACTGACTACCTTCAACAAACTAAATTATCTGCTGGAAAAGACAATATAAAGAAGACATGCTAACAAACAATCCATCACTTTAACACAAATACACAAGTGCAACTAAGTGCTAAAGTTAAAGTAGCTATAGCATGCTATGATAAATCCATTGCAGTATCAATTTCAAGCTATTCGTTGTTAAAAAAACAGGCACACACAAACACACAAAACAATTAATTTTTATATTAAGGCAAATGTTTATATAATATCAGATCAATATAATTTGAAATACTAAGATGAATGCAATGACAACTTCAGTCTTTCTATTTGATCCCTCTACCCTGTCAGTGTACTTTGATGTTGAGAGAATTGTGTTAAGAAATACTTGGGAAACATTGATGTAAGATTTTCTAAAAGATAAGGTTAGAATTCTATGAGAGGCATTCACTCTTATTAGGGACATGAAAAAGCACAGGATAATTGTGTAACAAGCACAGAGTCAAGAAGCACAGAGAAAATGGGCATAAAGAAATAAAAAACATGGTTTGATATAGATGTGCAAATAAATATGTGCAATTAAATACTGCTACATAAATGAAGGTAAGATAAATAAGAACCATGGCACCTGACGAGTAATGGCCAAAATTCAAGTTGACAATCTATCTAAAAGGAACCATCAGAAATAAGAAAAGAAATATAAATCCTTCCATCTTACCATTGAAGAGATCCTGATCATAACTCCCACTTCAATCAGGGCAGTGACAGCATTACTGTAAGAATCAACTCCATGGACATTTTGGCATCATGTTACTAAACAAGTATTAATGCCAGAGTAGTAGGAGGAAATAATTAAAGCTTTGTTTTCAACATCCTGTTTGCTCTCTGAATTCTCTCATGATAACTTCCTTCTTTGGGATATCATTCTCTATTTATTCAAAAAGTCAAAGTGGAGTGGATAAAACTAGATATGTTCTCAGCCTTATGAGGAAAGCATTTTACTTTCCTTCATTTTTCTCTTAATATGCTTCCTTTAGTTTTAACTTTCTTTGCTTTTGTCCCTCCTCCCTGACCAAAAAACAAACTTGAAGTATGGGTCATAAAGACAAAGAATCAAGTATACTTTTGGTAAATCTTCAGATAGGTTCACTTAAGTTTTGTGATGCATATTTTGCCTTATCTAGCTCACTGGGAGACAATATTGGGGTTATACCAAAGCCTCAGCTAGTATTAGTCTGTTCTCACATTGCTGTAAAGGAATGCCTGAGACTGGGTAAATCATAAGAAAAGAGGTTTAATTGGCCCATAGTTCTGCAGGCTGTACAGGAAACATAGTGGCTGCTGCTTCTGGGGAAGCCTTGGGAAACTTACAGTCATGATAGAAGGTGAAGGAGAAGCAGCCATGGGAGCAGTAGCGACAGAGAGTGAGGGGAGAGGTGTTATACACTTTTAAACAACCAGATCTCAGGATAACTCACTCACTATCATGAGAACAAAACTGAGGGCATGGTGCTAACTCATTCATGAGAACTCCACCCCCATCATCTAATCACCTTCCACCAGGCCCCACCTCCAACTTTTGGGATTACAATTAAACCTGAGATTTTGGGGGGGACACATTTCCAAATCATATTATTCCATCCCTGGGACCTTCCAAATTTTATGTCCTCCTCACATTTCAAAACACAATCATGCTTTCCCAATAGTCTCCCAAAGGCTTAACTCATTTCAACATTAACTCAAAAGTCCAAAGTCCAAAGTCTCATCTGAGACGGCACCAGTCCCTTCCACCTATGAGCCTGTAAAAT
This sequence comes from Rhinopithecus roxellana, assembly GCF_007565055.1. Taxonomy (NCBI): domain Eukaryota; kingdom Metazoa; phylum Chordata; class Mammalia; order Primates; family Cercopithecidae; genus Rhinopithecus; species Rhinopithecus roxellana. Next base: position 10,530,841 of record NC_044567.1, on the reverse strand, counting down.
CAAAAGCAAGTTAGTTATTCCCAAGATATACGGGGGGTATAGGCATTAGGTAAATACTCCCATTCTGAAAGGGATAAATAGCCCAAAAGGAAGAGGCTACAGCCCCGTGCAAGTCTAAAACCCAGCAGGGAAGTTATTCAATCTTAAAGCTCCAAAATAATCTCCCTTGACTCTTTGTCTCACATACAGTGCACACTAGTGCAAGGGGTGGACTCCCAAAGCCAAAGGCAGCTCTGCCTTTGTGGCTCTCCAGGTTTCAGCCCCTGCAATTGCTCTCAATGGCTGGGGTTGAGTTCATGCAGCTTTTCCAGGTGCAAGGTGCAAGCTGCTGCTGTATCTACCGTTCCAGGGTCTGGAATATGGTGGCCTTCTTCTCGTAGCTCCACTAGGAAGTGCCCCAGTGGAGACTCTGTAGGGGTTCTAACCTCACCTTCTTCCTTTGCTCTGCCCTAGTATAGGTTCTCCATGAGGGCTCCCTCCTTCATCAAACTTCTTCCTGGACAGCCAGGCTTTTCCAAACATTCTCTGAAATCTAGGCAGAGGATCCCAAGTCTCAACTCTTGCACTCTGTGTACCTGCAGGCCTTATCCACATGAAAGCTACCAAGACGTATGACTTACACTCTCTGAAGCAGTAGCATGAGCTATATATGGTTCCCTTTGAGCTACAACTGGATCTGGAGCAGCTGGGATATGGGGAGCAGTGTCCTGAGGTGTGCAGAGCAGCAGGCCCTAGGCATGGCCTATGAAACCATACTTTCCACCTAGGCCTTTAGGCCTGTGATGGGAGAGGGTGCAAGGAACTTCTCTAAAATGCCATCTGGGCCTTTTTCCCATTGTCTTTGCTATCAGTGCTTACCTTCCTTTTCGTTATGCAAATTTCTGCAGCTTGCTTGAATTTCTTCCAAGAAAATAGTCTTTTCTTTACTATCATATAGCCAGGCTGTGATTTTTTTAAATGTAAGTTCCCGTTTAAGGTCATTTCTTTGTTCACACACATGAGCATTTGCTGTTAGAAGCAGTGGGGCTGAATCTTGAATGTTTTGCTGCTGAGAAATTTTCTCTACCATGTACCTAAATCATCATTCTCAAGTTCAATGTTCCACAGACCTGACGGGCAGAGGCACAATCTAACCCAGCTCTATGCTAAAGCATAGCAAAGGTGATCAAATCAGCCATTTCTGTAACCACTTCCATTTTTCTTTCATCACTTTCCTTTTTCTGTCCATAAATAATCTTCTACTATGCAGCTTCAGGGTAGCCTCTCTGAAACTCTTCTGGTTCAGAGGCTGCCTGATTTACCAAATGTTCTTTGCTCAGCTAAACTCAGTTAAATTAGATTTGTCTAAGGCTTTTCTTTTAACAAGAATTACAGCTAGTATAGTAAAAAAAAAAAAACCAGCATGGGTGTTTCTTTCGTGTTGTTTAAGAGAAAAAGGAACACAATCAGGTGTTTTAACCCCTAGTACAGAGAATTCAGGTCACCAGATTAAATGCCCCTTACTGGAAACATTTTCTCATATTTCTAGAGGTTTCTGTCATTTATTTTATTTTGTTTATCCCCAGTGGCTTTTCCAGTTTTAAATGAAGAACCAAATACATAGTGAGGGAGAAGATTTTGAAGGTGCTGTGCTTTATGTTTATAAGAAATGTATTGTAGAATCAGCATCTCCCACTTTCAAATCAACTGTGTTAGAATTAAGGATTTCAAGGCCCTATGAGCTTTATCTAGATGGCTTGCACAGTTTGCTTTCAGTTCTTTAGTACTTACTGTAGCAAATTATTTAAAGTTCTACCAAATCAATTGCATTTTTATTCTAAATAGGGCTGCATATCAAATGTAAAGAACTGTTTTCTCATCTCTGACTTGTGTAGTCTCTCTCACTAATGATTTCACTATAAATAACCATCTGACTGGCTTTTTAACCCAAGCTATTTTAAAGTCTTTCCATATGTCCTGTGAACTATGACTATGCTCCTTAATCTTTTTAAGGACTATTTACTTCCTGGGGTTGTCTATGCTTTAAATCTGGGAAGCTCATTCCTTAATCCTCTTGACCATTTGCTATCCAAATCTGATGGTCTCCTATAGAACTCCCGTCTCTATCAAAACCACAATGACACTTTTTAAAATACCATAATTAGGCTTTCGGTACTCGAGTCTCTGTTCCTCCTCCCCAGGTGTTTCAGTTCTTATGCAACTAACTCTATGCCAGCTATTTTTCTGTGTATTTCCCCTTCCTTCTCCTATATTACTATAAGAAATCTTGGTCTATTTCAGGGATTCCTAAACTGATGCACATTAAAATCACCTGGAATGAACTTGTGAAACAAACTTGCCTGGGACTCATCCAAGACATATTTAATCTGAGATGAGGCAAGATTAAGCAATGGTAAATTCAAAAGCTTTCCCATGTGGGAGGGGTGGAGGTGGGGGTGAGGAGGATTTGGAATGCACAGATATGATGGAGAATCACCGCTTGATAACTGCTTCCACTCTCATCTGCTTACTTTTATATTTATCACCTGAGGTCCAAGGAAATCTTAGGAAAAAATTAAAATGTCTGATCTTTGTAAAATCTGTAACAGCATGAGACATTAAAAGTGTGATTCATGATAGAATTAAGGATTTCAGTGATATTTAAGTTGAAATAGAGTAATTGTGAAATATATGTCTAATGTCTAATATGTAGATTCAGTTTTGTTTTATGTCACATGAATAAGTTACAGAGCACAAAATGGATATTATACAAAGGTGTCTAATTAAAAAGAGCCGCATGCAAATTTTAAAAATCTTTAAGGAAGTATAAAAATTATAATAAATTATTTTGTATATCTACAAACTAGAGCAAGGTCAGGGCTTTGGGATTAGATGCTACAAAGTTGTTGTGAACCAATTAAAGGCCAGGAAAATTCTTCTCTTTTTATTCTCCTTAGCCAAAAAGGAATCTTGAATCTGCTTTGTCAAAGAAAGCATTTCCTGGATGATCCTTCTATTTAGTATCTTTCTGGGAAGGTCTTTGCCTGCATCTGCATTTTATTAAAAGTGATTGATTGAGCAAAGATGGAAAAGAGGCACATTTTAAGGATGTTTCATATTTGGCAGAGATAAAGTTCTATGTTTCTTTAAAATTGGGAAACTAGGCTTGGAAATAGAAATCAGATTCAAATATCAAAAGACTAAGCATTACTTTTTAAGAATAATCCTGTTCTCTAATAGGAAGTATAAAATAACAGAAAATCACTAGGTACAAATTTTGGTATACAAATTATATAAAGCTTATTACTAATAAAAAGGAAACGGTATAGACATACAGGCAATTTCACGAATTGCTTCATATTTGTGGAATCTGAAACTGGCTAATAACATGGACTGTGCCAATGACAGCACCTTTTAATCACTCCCAGAAATTTTATCTTAATAAATCTGGGATGGAGAGTAGATATGGCTAACAAAAAAAAAAAAAAAAAAAAAAAACCTTTTCTGTGATTCTAATTTAAAAGAAGAGTTGAGAGCCTTAGGGCTCAAAGAATATAATGTAAGAAATAATATTGAATATTTGTGTTTTAAGCTTACAGGGCAAAATACCTAGTTTTATCTTACATGTGTCTTATAATTTCAGTACTGTTTTCTGGTACCTGTTTGGAGACTACTTTTACAATGTATCTCTCATGATTCTCAAAATAATCACACATTGAAATAACAATTATCTAGGCCATCACCATGCCACCTTATTCTTAAAATAACCTAATTAGGATGCATTATAATGACTATTATTCAATTAAGTAACTTTCCCAAGGTCACTCAATTACCATGAGAACAGAGTCTGGTGGTTCCTAGGGTCAGCATGTAAAAGCTTTAAAACAATATTTATACTAAGAAACTATCTTTACATCAGAAATCAACCACTAAAAGCAATATTGGGTATTTGCATTTCATTGTCCCTATAAGCACTTTAAATTCAATGTATTCATATCAGAATTAATATAATATTTTCATAACCCTACTTTTCCTACTGACTTTACTCTATTCCATAGAAATTGGTTAATGACTTGTACACACATTAACACCTCAACTAGAAATCATAGAATCATCTTCAGCTTAGTATTCTTCAACACCTCTTTCCCAATATCAAATAATATGTCAGAACCTTCCAAGTGTGGTTAATAAATATGCTTTGATCATCGATGACTCTCAACTATCACTGAATTTGCCTTTGTTCCAGCCTTTAAACTCCAAGACCATGTTGTTGTTTTTTTTTTTAACTACATGACAATTCATTTTATTTCTTTGTTAAGCCTCTTAGGGTTGTGAGAACCAAATAATTAATACACATAAAGGGCTAAGAATGAGTCCATAGTGCTAAATAAATGTAAGCTATTATTTCATTAAAGGGATTTCATATAAATGTAAGAAGTTGAAGGATATGTGAGGAAGTTAGAAAAGTTTTCCTTATTGCCTGGGAGAGCACACTCTACTAGGAAGCTGAATCTTTTGTGGTTTGTTTCCTCTAGTTCTGGCTACAGTTACTGAAGGTCTTATTCTGTGAAGTGCTGTGCTCGTGGAAATGTTCCCCGTCACCTCTGGCTTCTTATCATAGTTAAGTATTTAAGCCTCATCTCCCCCTGTTGAGAATGCCCCCCCCCCAAAATATGGCCATAAACTGGCCCCACAACTGGCCATAAACAAAATCTCTGCAGCACTGTGACATGTTCATGATGGCCATGACACCCACACTGGAAGGTTGTGGGTTTACTAGAATGAGGCAAGTAACACCTGATCCACCCAGGACGGAAAACCACTTAAAGGGGTTCTTAAATCACAAACAATAGCATGAGCCATCTGTGCCTTAAGGACATGCTCCTGCTGCAGATAACTAGCCCAACCCATCCCTTTATTTTGGCCCACCCCTTGGTTTCCCATAAGGGATATTTTTCGTTAATCTAATATCTATAGAAACAATGCTAATGACTGGCTTGCTGTTAATAAATACGTGGGTAAATCTTTGTTCGAGGCTCTCAGCACTGAAGGCTGTGAGACCCCTGACTTCCCACTTCACACCTCTATATTCCAGTGTGTGTGTCTTTAATTCTGCTAGCGCCACTGGGTTAGGGTCTCCCCGACTGAGCTGGTCTCGGCATCCCTTCACAATTCTTGGAGCTGTTTCTGCCCCTCTTCATTATTTTTTCTCTGTCTGTGTACGTCAAAACATAATTTCCCTCTTCTCTTATCTAGAAACTGCCATTTATATCTGGGGCTAGTGTCTTATATTTGGGAATACATAATCTATTTCAGTGAGCCTTGTTCCTCCCTTATGCTTCAATTCTTACCCCAGATTATTCCCACTCTACTCTACAAAAGAAATGGCAAGGCATTTTCATGCTGATTGATTTTTACAGGTGGCTATGGAAGACATAAAGATCATAATATCATCAGCAGCATGATCAAAGTAAGTTAATATATATTGAGCATTTACTAAATGTCCAGCAATGTCCTTAGTATTTATTGAAAAACATCACACTCAAGCTTCATAAGAATATTAAAATATGGGCAGGCTTATTGGCTCATTTTATAGTTCAAGAAACTGAAGCTCAACAATGTTAATTTACCTAAACCCACACATATAAGATGATAGAATGGATGGCTAACCAGAGCACAGAATTATCAAAAATCAGGAACCATTTGAGGTTGAAGGGCATCTCCTGGAGAGCAGTGGTTAGAGATTCAAATGAATGGACCAGATGTTTTATTTTAGCCTTAACTAGATGATAATGCACTTAAGAGCACAGATGTGACTTTTGGCTATAGTGATCAGAGATGAAGTGAGTGGTGGACAGTAGTGAGCAGTAGTGCTGAGTTCAGTGAGTTGTACAGTGAATGCCCCATGTCGGTAGGGCTGCAGCAACTCAATTTTATTTCAAAAAGCGACGTCTTCTGTCTTCTAATTTTCCAAAAGAGAGCCAGAAGTTCAGATGCACTTTGAAATCTAAAAATGTTAAAAATAGGAAACTGATTTAAACATTTAAGATCAGTTAGATTAAAACTACAGAGATTCATAGATAGGCCTGACTCACTCACTTGTCAGCACATAACTTCTGGTATAGACAGAAATAGAAAATGTAGAATGGGCCCATTTTTCGTTGATGTGAATTCTTGAAAAATAAATTTTTGAGTTAGTTTTCTTTATTGGTAGGATCCTCTTGACTTGTTTGTTGATGCATTTTTGCCTTTGTTTTACTTTGTGTGAGCCTATCACTAACAGAAAAAATGAAAAATGAACACATTCAAGAGAGATTGAGAAGACGCTGTCATCAGGATTGAGGTGTTAAAAGAATGGTTGCAGTGAGGATTTAACAGTAGCTGTCATTCATTCATATGTTCATTCGACAGAGCTTTATAGAGTACCTGCTGTATTCCATGTGATAAAAAAGGATGTTTTGATCTTAATCCTTGTCCTCAAGGAGCTAAAGTTTAATAACTGAGCTCTCTTAATATGAATGATATTTTCACAATATGGTGCTTATAGGATGTTTTAATTAATTCCCCAGACAAAATAATCTGCGTTTAACTCCCCAAAATATGGCTATATCTAATATTTCATCAATACTCTTCTTCGTGCTTAGTACACTATTAGTCACAAATGGGCATTTGATCAATTTTTGTTCAACATTTTGAATATAGATTGTTTTCATGAGCCTTGGCTTTGAAATGTGAGACTTCCCAAAGATATAAAAGGAACTGAGATAGTGCAAAAACCTGGATCTTGAATTTTGTTAGCCTGGAGCTTTGAGTTAGTCTAACTATGAATAAGGTTACTCCTCTGTAAAGTGGGTAAATTGGTGTCTACCTTGGGGCATAGTTTGCATAAATGTATGTAATTAACTGATTGATAAGTTAATATTATAAAGAAAAGGTAATGTTGTCATCATCATTATCATCATTATAATCTTCATCCTTGTGTGCTCATCATCTACCATTAACAGGACACAGAGAAAACACACTCAAAATAGGATCAGAAACACATAAAACTGTATTTAAATTTAAAAATATGCATTACTCCTAGTGTATAGTGCCAACATTCAGAAGAGAAGTCTGAATTACTCAAAGCTCTTTGAAAGAGGATCTGTGAACCTATTACTCACACTACTTGATATTCTAAAAGTAAATGACCCTTACGGTTGGTCTCTGCTAACTTTAAATCTATGTGTATTTAATAGCTCTCATTGTTCCCCGAGGTTTCTGATGGAAGGTACCAATCACAGACAGACTTTGGCTAAAATTGAGCCAGCTTTGTGCTTCAAGGGTGGGTAGCGGTTGGCCTTGGGCATATTTATTGGGGTAATCTTGGTATTAACTTGAATCTATGGTTATGTATTAGGTACTCTATGGGTGCAGTGTGGAAAGTGACACTTCAGATACCATTTCTGACCTTTGGTGAAGAAAACTAATCAAAAACAAATGAATTTTTTTTTTTTTTTTTAAAAAGCACTTTTGAATAAGGCCTACTACTAATAGAGAGGGTGAAACATTGTGTGCAATTGTGCAAATCAAAATGAATGAAAATGTTGTACCATTTTGAAAGGCATTTGTCAGGCATTTGGGTTTGGAAATAAAATTGATATGAGAAAGGATGGAGAAATGCAGCAGAACAGCTTTTCAAATAGCTGGCTGCAGTTCCTTATCGCTCTTACCTAAAGTCAGAGGCACCAGGCCAAGTTTTAAAATGACCCTGCATTTTTTGTTTTCGTTTGAGGCGGGCAATTTGTCAAAATTTAATGTATACATGAACCAGGCTCAGCACGTGATTTGTATGCAAGTATTTTGCATACATTGTATGTTTTTAAACTTTTAAGTTTATGCTTTTAAGAGGTCGGGTTGGTAGTCAGCATGCTCTAATATAGCAGTCACCAACCTTTTTGGCACCAGGGGCTGACCAGTTTTGTGGAAGACAATTTTTTCCACAGACTGGGGGAGGGTGGGATGGTTTTGAAATGATTCAAGTGCATTACAATTATTGTACACTTTATTTCTATTATTGTTATATTGTAATATATAATGAAATAATTATGCAACTCACCATGGTGTGGAATCAGTGGGAACTCTGGGTTTGTTTTCCTGAATTAGATGGTCCTATCTGGGGTGATGGGAGACAGCGACAGCTGAAGCATGTGCTTATGACTAGTCTACTCCATAATGTCGTTTTGGTTGCTGTCACTGCAGAAAACCCTAATTTACAAAGATAGGTTGTTGGAAATGGAAGCAGGCTTTTCAGTGCTTTTCTGGCAATCTCAGGATATTGCACCTTTTCTTTAGTCCAGAATGCATGGATATTTGAAGTTGTCGCAAACATATTTTTAAAGCCACCATCATTTGTGATCTCGTGCAGGTGATCCTCTTCTAGCATGGACACAGTTGACTAACTTGCCTTATTCGCAAATGGGTCCTGGATCCATTCCTTCCCAATTTGGGGATCTTTTGTGGTTGGGAAGTAATTTGAAAGCTGAGACGGGTGATCATGCACCAGCTGGAAGAAAGAGGAACCTGGCTCAGTCTCTTTCAAAATCTCTGCTAATGTTTGAAACATGTCAGAAATCCCAGTGTTCACTCGTCACCACTCATAATTTCAGTTTGGGTTTGAATGAAGCCACTTTATCTGCCAACTTGAAAACAGCTGTCATTCTTCCCTGAAGTGATAGATTGAGTTTGTTAAGCAGGTTGAATATGTCATACAGGTAAGCAAGTTTTGTGATCCATTTTGTGTCACTGGAATGTGTGGCCAGTGGTGACTGTTTTTCTGAAAGAAATCTGTGAGATGGTTCCTGTAACTCAAAAACTCTGACCAGTGATCCACCTTCAGAAAACCATCTCACTTCTGTGCATAAGAGAAGATGTGTTCTGTGTCCATCTCCTCACAGAGCTGCATGAATGGACATAAGTTAAGGGCATGCACTTTAATGTGTTTGATAATTTTAGTTACATCCTGCAAAATGTTATTAAGTTCCAATGACATTTTTTGGCTAGCCAGCATTTCTCTGTGGATGACACAGTGGGTAGACTCACATCCAGAAGTGACCTTTTGACCTGCGTAGTGAAGCCAAAAAGCCATCCAGTCATGGCAGCTGCTCCATCCGTGCATATACCAACAAAAAGTGACCAATTCAGTTTTCCTTAGATGTAATAATGCAAAGACTTGAATAGTTCTGCAGCTGTGGTGTTGGTTGGCAACAAAAGCGGACTTAACACATATTCATGCACATTCTCCTGAAAAGCATACTGCACAAAAGCAAGCATTGTTGCCTTGTTGTAAAGAATGGTAGACTCATTGACCTGGATTGTGTACCATGGTGACTCATTAATCCTCTCTAACAATTGTGGTTCAATATCCTCTGCTATTTCATCAATTAGTTTAGTTATGGTGCTAGCCAAAAGATGTACCGTCTTTTGAACTGCAGCCTCTCCTAAAAGTTCACGACAAATATCCTTAGCAGCAGGCAGGATTAACTCTTCACCGGTAGTAATGGGCTACTTAGCTTTAGCAATGCAGTTAGCCACTAAGAATCATACTCTCAGTGCAGACATATTTGATGCAGTGGTGACCTTCAATAATTGCTTTTGTTCTTCGTGTTCACATTTGTTTTCTTTTGAAAAACTCCAAAGATTTGTTTTTTAATGCAGGATACTTGGTCTCCATGTGGCAAAGCTGTTTTGAAGGTTTCATGGCTTTGGTGCATAGCCTGTTGCCACATATTATACAAGACGGACTTGGAGAATGTGTATCCCTTACCGCAATGAACCCATAATTTAAACAGAACTTTTGGTATTTTCTTTTATATGCAGCTTTAATTTTGTTGGCTGTCTCGGAGTTTTCTGCTATCTCATCACTGTGTCTTTCCCCCTTTTCAAAGAAGCTATCCAAGGACGTTTGTTTTTTTCTCATTTTGGCTAGGGTTAGCTTGTGAGCTACACCAAAACTGTGACTGAGACAAATGCACAGCATGGCAAAGAGGCACAAGTGGCAGTAGTAAATAAAACAATGGGTGAGCCATGCATGGACTAAAATATGTGTCAGATTCCGACTTAAACCCTGCTACCAGATGCAGCTGTACAATTGAAGTACATCAACTCACTTGCCACCGTAAAGCCTATGACCAGATGCAGCTTGTCACTTGCCACTCATTGATAGGGTTTTGATATGAGTCTGCAAGCAATTGATTTATTATGGCCTGTGTGCAGTCAAACCTCTCTGCTAATGTTAATCTATAATTACAGCTGCTCCCCAGCTTACCACCCCAGCTCCTCCTCAGATCATCAGGCATTAGATTCTCATAAGGAGTGCATAACTTAGATTCTTCGCATGTGCCATTCACAGTAGGATTCTCACTCCTATGAAAATCTAATGCCACCACTGATTTGCCAAGCGGCAGAGCTCAGGCCATAATGCAAGTAATGGGCAGCAGCTATAAATATGCATGAAGCTTTGCTCACTTTTTCTGCACTCATTTGCTGCTGTGCAGCCTGGTCTCTAACAGGCCACAGACCTGTACCAGTCCACGGCCTGAGAGTTAGGGAACCCTATCTAATAAATTTTAAAAATGTATTTTTGGCCAGGCACAGTGGTTCACCCTGTAATCCCAGCATGCTGGGAGGCCAAGGTGGGCAGATCACAAGATCAGGAGTTCAAGACCAGCCTAGCCAACATGGTGAAACCCCGCCTCTACTCGAAATACAAAAATTAGCCAGGCATGGTGGCATGTGCCTGTAGCCCCAGCTACTCGGGAGGCCAAGGCAGGAGAATCACTTGAACTCAGGAGGCGGAGGTTGCAGTGAGCCAAGATCACACCATTTCACCCTAGATTGGGTGACAGAGAGAGACTATGTCTCAAAAAAAAAAAAAAAACTTTATTGTTAAAAAGTGTTAAATATGTAGTGGTTTATAAGAAGAAAAAGTAAATAAAGATATGTTTCATGTTGGCTGATAGTTTTTTAAATCCACTGATATATAGAAAATATAAAAATTAGTAACAGAAATGTGTATTAGGAGAATTGTCTGTTTATACCTGTGCTAGTTGGACAGGTTTACAAACTTAGGTAGACCTCACCTGTTTTTATTTTAAATACTTAACATTACCATTTAAGAATTTTATCAGTCAAATAGTTGCTTGCAAGTTCATGTTGAATTCAGTAATCGTGCATGTACCAAGTAAAACATATAAGAAAGAAAATAGCTTTCATAATTTTTAAACCTTTTTTTTATTAGAGAGAAGGTGTCTTAGTATTTATTTACTTTTCAAGATGTACTACTGTAAGTCACAGTGATGAAAAGAAACAAGGCTCTATAAAAAGCATTAAGGGGGGATCAATTCTCTTCCAGAACATTTTGGATGCTGGATAGTTCACTATGTCAATAAAAACATAACTACATCTCAAAGGATTTTCTTTTGTTATCATGGTCCACAAATCTATGTGAAAGGCTTACACAGAGAACAGAAAACATGCCTGCTGTGTTTCTGTATTACCAATCTGTGAGCTCTATAAATGTTTTTTACTTTAATTACTATAGAACAGTAGGCAGTGTTGGGCTTAAGTTTAACTTCTACAAGCGTCATTTTCATTGTTATTTTGACCTTGAAATGTCCATTATGCCATGTGGACATAGATTTGAGAGAATAAGGACTTTACAGCTCTAGGGTGCCTAATCTTTAAACCTTCTCTCTTCAACCTTTTTATTGCTGTTGCAAATTCACGTTCCGTGGCTATAACTGATTTTACAGCATTTGAAAAGAGAAAAGTGTTCATATGAGATGCTAGTTTGATTCTCCCCCAATCTGGGCTGGGGATAATAAGACTTGTTTAAATACACGTTGAGAGACTCTAAGAGGTATAAGCAACAGTGATGGAAAAAACTGTTTTGAGTTTATACCAATAGCTAAATTTTGTTCTGTCAGACTTTTAAGAGAAACTCTGCCATTGAGTACATTGACACAGACTCACAGAAAAAGGAAGGTAGCACCATGAGAGGATTACATATGTAGTCAAGAGACTACATGAGAAACTGTGTGTGTACAGCATATCTTGAATAAATTACCATATCCCAGAAACTCATTTTATTTCCCATATGTAAAATGAGAAATGACTATTCTGACTACCCAGTTCATCTCAGGTTTGTAGAAAGCATTAACTTTTTAAAAAAATTCAAACTAGATTTATTATTGCTGATCTTCAAATACTACCTGGGTTTCTGTTGTCAGAATTACGCCTCAGGGAAAATATCTTCACAAATGTTGTGGGATGATAAAATTTCCCTCTTGTTGATTAAAATATAATTATGATAGTTCTAGTATATATTAATCCTAGAAAAAATTGATAATTGAACTCAATGTTCTCTCTGTCTCTCTCTTCCCCTCTCTTCTTACCTTTCTCTCTTTCTTACTTTGTTAATAAAATTTTGCTAAGTTCTTGACTCACCAGATTTTTAACAGGATGTTAGAAGAACATGAAATTAGAAAACTTGCATATTGACCATTTATGACACACCAGGATAATATCTAAACATTTGCAAGAAAAATCTCTTTTAATTTTGAATGGAACTTTTATGCAAGGTACTATTATTAGTTCAGTATTCATGGTGAGAAAGCTGAGGTTTAAAGAGGTCACGTAATTCGCCCAAAGTTATACAGCTTATGTAAACAGCAGATTTTTAAAATATATAATTGGGCTAAGAGATGCAGAGTATGAGAAAACCCCTAAATTTTACTTTAGTCTATAGCGTTTTTAAGTGTATATTCATTTGAGGTAAGGTACTTGAGTAAGAGGGCAAAACAGTACAAGTCAATGCATGATGCATCATTACTTAAAAAATTACGGGATAAAATCTATATTAGATTGAAATTTCAGTTGTTGAAGACTGCAATAAACAAGTGAATATGCATAAGTTAAACAGTACAGAAATTGATAGGCAACATTTCTCAAATGCAAAGATTTGAAACTTGATTTATTACTACAAATATAAACATATTGTACAAATAGTATTATTGAAGTAAAAATGTATTTAGTTTCCTTAATTATTTTATAAGTTTATACTTCTATCAAATATAGTAATTACACAAATTGAAAAATTAAAAATTAGAATATCAGAAAGATATGATTTAAAAAGTAAATGTTAAAAATACAAAAATAGTATGAGTGCTTAAAATGTTAAAATACAAAAGTTAATAGGTAAAAAGTTATGTTCCTTTTCCTTCTCATCACATAACTAAAACAAAATGTTAACAATTTAATATTTATTATGTCAAAGCATCAAATATACACATTGAAATATTTTATATATATAATTATTTTTACAAACAGTGAGCTGCAGTATAACATATCTCTAATTTTAAATGAAAACAATCATAGATATATTTCCTTTTCAGTGCATATGAACACAGATTATTCTTTTTCATAGTTCATAGTGTTTCAGGAAATGGTTGTGTTAAACTCAATTTAACTATTCTTGCATTGATAGCTATTTAGGTAGTTTGTAATGCTATAATGGACGTCCTTGAACATGTTTTACTTTGTAATCTTTGCCAAAGAAATGGATTTGCTCATTCAAAAATAAATATATATTTAGCAGGTACATAACATAGACCTTGAAAATCTTTGTCTGATTTATATCTATTAGTATTGTTGGAGAATATCATGTTCCCCACATATTTATTAATGCTAAATGTAAATCATTTTGTATTTTGCAGTCCTATACGCTACAAATGCTATCCCATTGTTTTAGTTTGAACTTTTCTATTCACTGTGGACTTTATGAACTTATATTCATTCTTCAGAGTCATTTGTATTCTTTTCTCAATAACTTCCTTTCTATAACTTTAATCTACTTTTCTCTTTGTTTATTTGCATTTTTCTTATTTATATGGGATGTTTTAATGTGAGAAATATTGACCTTTGTTTGTTTTTATAATTTTAACCTATTGGACCTTTAGTCTTTTTTTACTTACTTTAATTTGTGTGTACAAATTATATTGAATTTATATACATTTTTTTTTCTGTTCACACTTGCTAATTTTTAAATGATTTTTATTCTTGTCATAATAAACAAAACCTTCCATATTTCTAGATAATAAAGACCAACTTTTCTATTTATCTTCACATATTTTTATAATTTTATATATTTATATTTTGATGTTGAATATATTTGTATTTTTGTACTTCAAACCTCTCTAAATAAATACCCAACTGACCCTGTTCCATTTATTGAAGGTTCTATTTATTAAAATATTGAAATTATTATTTTACTATATACTTTTTACTTACGTGTGTATATACACACATACACACATATGTATGGTAAGTTTATTTGACCGATATAGGTATATATGTACCTTTTTGTTATTTATTTATGTTTATTTATTTTTGAGACAGAGCCTCCCCTCTGTCAACCAAGCTGGAGTGCAGTGGCACAATCTGGGCTCACTGCAACCTTTGCCTTTGGGGTTAAAACAATTCTCCTGCCCCAGCCTCCCCAGTAGCTTGGATTACAGGCACCCACCACCAAGCCAGGCTAATTTTCGTATTTTTAGTGGAGATGAGTTTTCCCCATGTTGGCCAGGCTGGTCGCAAACTCCTGACCTCAAGTGATGTGCCTGCCTTAGCATTCCAAAGTGCTGGAATTACAAGCATAAGCCACCATGCCCAGCCTTTTCCTGTATTAAAAAAATATTTTTTATACCGTTGTATCTGTATCTGCTACAAATCTCACTACAAAATTTTCCTTTTCTTTTCCCAAAATAGTTCAGCAAACGTACACCATTACTATTCTAAACGACATCGGCTTAGCAAATATAAATTCTTTTTTAAAATGCTATGTTTTTTTTTTTTTTTTTTTTTTTTTTTTTTTTTTTTTTTACTACAGGATAATTCAATTCATAAATAAATTTGGGAGAATACTGACTCTTTCCATTCAATAATATGAAACAGAGTTTCCCTATTTCTGTTCATGTTTAGCCAAAATTATTTTCCTTCATTTTTATACTGCTGTACAGTATAGACTTCTTTTGTTTAGTTTAGCATTTGCACATGGAAAAGAATTACTTTGAAATACTTATCTTGTAACTGGACATTTTTCAAATTGTTTTCTTATTTGTAAAAATGTTTGTTCTCCTGGGATACCATTATATACTTTTATGCTATTTTAATAATAAATAATATTTCTCTTTTCAATATTTAAAATATTTTCTTAATTCTTATTATATTGAATAGATTCTTCAAACATTGGTGAATATTGCTAAACATTATTATGTTTCTTGGTTAAATAAAATTTTCATTTATTTTTGTTTTATATTTCTTTAATTTCTAGCAAATTCTTTCAGTAGTAATTTCTGAATTATGATCTCATATTTTTCTTTTAAATGTATTAACACAGTAAATCAAAATAATAGATTGTCAAATTTCAAACTATCTTCCATTTTCTAAAATAAATTCTAGCTTAATACCGGCATATTTTTATATGTGTGTGTATACATATATATAAATCTGCATTTTTTGCCTATGTTATTCTTCAGATTTCGCAATGTATAATTAAACTCCATTACCTTCATAAATTTTCTAGGTCATAATTTTCTTATTGTGAAATTAGCATTATACTGCCATTGCAGAATACATTTTAAATGTTCTACCTTTATTGATGGTATAAAATATTTTAGTACAATAGAAAATATTCACCCTTGAATATTTTATATCCCCTTCCTCTTTAGTGAATTTCTATTCATTTTTCTCTCTATTTATTTATTTATTTTTTAACTTATTTTTATTATCCTTTAAGTTCTAGGGTACATGTGCACAACGTGCAGGTTTGTTACATAGGTATACATGTGCCATGTCAGTTTGCTACACCCATTAACTCGTCATTTACATTAGGTGTTTCTCCTAATCCTATCCCTCCCCCTGCCCCCCATCCCACGACAGGCCCCAGTGTGTGATGTTCCCCGCCCTGTGTCCAAGTATTCTCATTGTTCAATTCCCACCTATGAGTGAGAACATGCGGTGTTTGGTTTTCTGTCCTTGGGATAGTTTGCTCAGAATGATGGTTTCCAGCTTCATCCATATCCCTGCAAAGGACATGAACTCATCCTTTTCTATGGCTGTATGGTATTCCATAGTTTATATGTGCCAAATTTTTTTAATCCACTCTATCATTGATGGACATTTGGGTTGGTTCCAAGTCTTTGCTATTGTGAATAGTGCCACAATAAACATACATGTTCATGTGTCTTTAGAGTAGCATGATTTATAATCCTTTGGATATATACCCAGTAATGGGATCGCTGGGTCAAATGCTATTTCTAGTTCTAGATCATTGAGGAATTGCCACATTGTCTTCCACAACGATTGAACTAGTTTACACTCCCAACAGCAGTGTAAAAACATTCCTATTTCTCCACATCCTCTCCAGCGTCTGTTGCTTCCTGACTTTAATGATCGCCATTCTAACTGGTGCGAGACGGTATCTCACTGTGGTTTTGATTTGCATTTCTCTGATGACCAGTGACGATGAGCATTTTTTCATGTCATGTGTCTGTTGGCTGCATAAATGTCTTCTTTTGAGAAGTGTCTGTTCATGTCCTTTGCCCACTTTTTGATGGGGTTGTTTGTTTTATTCTTATAAATTTAAGTTATTTGTAGATTCTGGATATTAGCCGTTTGTCAGATGGGTAGATTGAAAAAATTTTCTCCCATTCTTTAGGTTGCCTGTTCACTCTGATTGTAGTTTCCTTTGACGTGCAGAAGCTCTTTAGTTTAACTAGATCCCGTTTGTCTTTTTTTGGCTTTTGTTGCTATTGAATCCTCCATAACTCGTTTTATGAGGCCAGCATCATCTTAATATCAAAGCCTGACACAGACACTACAAAAAAAGAGATTTTTACATGAATATCCATGAGGAGCATTGATGCGGAAATCCTCAATAAAATACTGGCAAACCGAATCCAGCAGCACATCAAAAAGCTCATCCACCATGATCAAGTCGGCTTCATCCCTTGGACGCAAGACTGGTTCAACATATGCAAATCAATAATCATAATCCATCACATAAACAGAACTAATGACAAAAACCACATGATTATCTCAATAGATAAAGAAAAAGGCCTTTGACAAAATTCAACAGCCCTTCATGCTAAAATCTCTCAATACACTAGGTATTGATGGAACGTATCTCAAAATAATAAGAGCTATTTATGACAAACCCATAGCCAATATCATACTGAATGGGCAAAAACTGGAAGCATACCCTTTGAAAACCAGCACAAGATAGGGATGCCCTCTCTCACCACTCCTATTCAACACAGTGTTGGAAGTTCTGGCCAGGGTGATCAGGCAAGAGAAAGAAATAAAGGTACTCAATTAGGAAAAGAGGAAGTCAAATTGTCCCTGTTTGCAGATGACATGATTGTATATTTAGAAAACCTCATCGTCTCAGCCCAAAATCTCTTTAAGTTGATAAGCAACATCAGCAAGTCTCAGAATACAAAATCAATGTGCAAAAGTCACAAGCATCACTGTACACAAATAACAGACAGTGAGCCAAATCATGAGTGAACTCCCATTCACAATTGCTACACAGAGAATAAAATACCTAGGAATCCAACTTACAAGGGATGTAAAGGACCTCTTCAGGGAGAACTACAAACTACTGCTCAATGAAATAAAAGAGGACACAAACAAATGGAAGGACATTTCATGCTCATGGATAGGAAGAATCAATATCATGAAAAGGGCCATACTGCCCAAGGTAATTTATAGATTCAATGCCATCTCCATCAAGCTACCAATTACTTTCTTCACAGAATTGAAAAAAACTGCTTTAAAGTTCATATGGAACCAAAAAAGGGCCCACATTGCCAAGACAATCCTAAGCAAAAAAGAACAAAGCTGGAGGCATCATGCTGCCTGACTTCAAACTATACTACAAGGCTACAGTAAAACACAAAACAAAACAAACAAACAAATAAACAAAACCCAGCATGGTACTGGGACCAAGACAGAGACAGAGACCAATGGAACAGAACAGAAGGCTCAGAAATAACATCACACCTCTACAACTGTCTGATCTTTGACAAACCTGACAAAAGCAAGAAATGGGGAAAGGATTCCCTATTTAATAAATGGTGCTGGGAAAACTGGTTAGCCATATGTAGAAAGCTGAAACTGAATCCCTTCCTTACACCTTATACAAAAATTAATGCAACATAGATTAAAGACTTAAATGTTAGACCTAAAACAATAAAAACCCTAGAAAAAACCTAGTCAATACCATCCAGGACATAGGCATGGGTGAGGATTTCTCTCTATTTTTTAAAGTTCCTTTATGGTTTCTTGGGCTGATTTCTGGGGTCTGTTCTACTCTTCTCATCTATTTTTTAAAAGATGATTTTACCTCGACCGTATTGCTTAAATTTTTATAACCCTATTCATAGGATATATCAATGTGCTTTGCTTTAAATTATGGAAAATCCAATTCAAAATGGCTTAAAGAATAAGAGATTTATTGTTTTGATGAAATGATTAGGGACTGGCCCAATTTCTCACCTTAATGCTACCCTGTTCTTTGCGTTAACTTCATTAGAGACTCCCTTCCCTTTCAGCAGCCTGACAGCTCTGTACTCCCAGGCCTTCTGTCACAAAACTAAATACCAGAATATACTAATACCAATACTACAACAGAATACTGGTTGACTTGAGGTCAGTTTAATCAGTCAAACAATATGGATGCTTCACTTTTGGATATAGGAAGTGATGAAATGGCAAAAAATTAAATGATCCAAAGAAGTGACCAAAATATAGTATTTATCTTTAAAGTATATTTTGATAGCTGGAAGAGCATGAGGGCTCCCTTTGCTATTATAGAACATTTTAATTTAAAAAGTCTTTATACTTTCTTGTGAATTTTGTTTCAACTTTTTATGAAAATTTCTTTTAAAATGGTTGGAAAATTGACATAGTAATTATAGCAATTAAGTGATTAGACCTGGACATCACAATTATAGCTCTGCTGAAATATCTCAGTTCTAGATTCCTACACATAACTACATTAACCATCTCTCACAAGAAACATTTGGGAAGTAAATAGGCATTTCTGAAGCATATGATTAACTAGTTTTGAATATTGCACCCTTTGTAGTATTTAATAAAGAAAGCAAAAATGATAAGTAATTGAGAATGGCCGATTTAGTAGTTTTTTAAATAACAAAGATCCTGTGAGGTTTTTGATACTTGTTTCATTCTGAAGCCTTAGAAAATGATAACTAGTAGTAAGAATGATAACAGAATTTCAGACACACTCAAAATTGTATATGATTTGACTATTTATTGGCTTTCCGAATAATATGCTTGTATGTGTGTTCTATACAAACTGATGATTTATTGCCTTAACAGGTACTGCAGATATAAAGAAATCTACAGATAATAGTAATACCCTTAAAGTTTGCCTCATATATGGAAGCCTATCAGTATCTCCTTAGAGCTCAGATCATAATTGTTTTTTTTCTTTTATTTAAAAATAGGAAGTATAGGGCCAAGGATGGTGGCAGCTTATTTTTATATTTTCAAAAGTATTTCACTATGGTTTCCTTACACTGATTCCATTTTTAAGGATGTAATTATGTGATCAAATTCTGTTTGGGAATGTCTTAGTCTGAAATTATAGTCAGTGACCATAAAAGTATCTCTCTGTACCATCACTGAGCCCACCCTTCCACCCAGCAAAAGAATGATTCTTAAAAGACAATGTTATATTCTAAATCTAATAAGAATATTCAGCCAATTTTTCTGCCAAATAAGTTAGAAAAAATACTGATTTATGAATTCATTCATAAGACATTTATTGTGAGAAGGTGGTAAACAAGGGACTCTTCAACGACAGCAACAAAAAACCCTGAGGCATGCTAAGCAAAGAGCTAGCAGTCTATGGTGAAGGGCATGCATGTTGGACACTTTAATAAGTGGTGTGCAACAAGTAAAATGTGTGGTGGATCAGATTAGCTATACTTTTGCTCTTGCTAGTACTTTCAAGTGCAAAACATTTATCCTAAGAAGTTTTCAGGGAGTGGTGTTGGATGTTAGGGTTAGACAATGAATCAGATTAGATCAATCAATGTCTTCATTCACTTAGCCTCACAGACTAATTTAAGTCAGACTAATTAGAGCCCCTAGTGAGTCATTTACTCTGGCATCAGGGAACATGGTTTCTTTCTATTGTTGCTAAGCTGATGATTGAATGCAAGGCTGGATCTGCTAGAAACCATATTTTCTACACATAAAAAATTTTCCTGAAAATAAGATGACTCAATGGGAAGCAAAACCGTAAGATGAAGAGAAAAGCAGTAATTCCGGGATCCTGATGCCTTTTTAAATACTGGTTTCTGCCATTTCTGAAGGTCACTCCGTGGGTGTTTATTGTGTGTGTTAATATCTCTTTTAGGTTTAATTTGTGTTGAGTTTCTTCTCCTTGCAACTAGAGCCCAACAATTTTATTACTACTTAGAGAAGAGACTTAAAAAAGAAAGAGTAACTCTACAAGAAAGGGTCAAAGGATACCCCATGAACTATATACATTTTAATGTACTTATTTACGCAACAAATATTAATTGGGCATCTCCTCTGGGCTTGCAATGTTTTAGTTGTTAAATATGGAACATGCAAGAGGTAGGATTTGCCTATATCTACTTATAGTTGTGGCAGGAAAAATTAATAAAGACACATTTTTTAAGTAACATATTCAGACATGAATCTCGAAGGTTTGAAGCTGAGATGGAGTAGAAGCAGGGCAAAACTTTCTAGATAAGGTAATGGAGAAAGGCTTCTCAGAAAAGGTGGCATTTACACTCAACCTGAAGGACAAAAAGGGACTGTCCATGTGGAGATTATGGTAAAAAGAGAGTGTATGTGAATTCGTATGGGGAAGATTTGCAAATGATTATGTCAAACAAGATGCAAGAGATGTTTATTGCAACAGGGTCAAATTTTATGGGATCGTGTTTCTGAAAAAAATGTTTACTGGAGGCCATAGTTAGTTTTCCAGAATGCTGGGCAATTTGCCTCTGCTTGGAGATTTTATGTTAGTTACATTAGAATGTTCTCAGCTTTATCTAAACTAATCTGTTGACACACTTCAATAGGTTCTCATTGTTTATGAGATTAAGATTTTTGTGGTGGATAAAGGCTGTTTCTGGTGGGGGTACTTTGATAGTCAGAGTCTTGAGGGATTCTATTTAAGACAGACAACTTCGTAGTTGTAAATTTCAAGTGACTGTAATACTCTCCTACCTAGCTTAGCAGCTTAGAGCCATTCCAGGCACATTTTGGTAAAATGATTTCACGTAGCCATTTCACACTTTACCTGATTTCTCTGGTTCACTAGTATTCTGTCCAATTTGTTGCTGACTGCATTGTCTGTGTTCTGCAACAATGGCTGAAGAAAATTATTGGAGAAAGAGAATGACAAAGCAAATTTGATGCATTTGAAGCACATCCTTGGGCAAACATCTACCAACATTTTGTCTCTTACCTGTTTCTGCAGAGTAAGCAAGTTAACTCCTGCCTTGAAATTATTTTGTGAGAGGTTTACATCTTGACAGCTGCTGATTCACAGTGTTAAAATGATCTTCCCATGTTGATTGTAAGATAAATCAGGTACACTCTTTGGTAGCGGTATTGATTCTGCATTAATCATTCAATTCCCTCTACATCATAGCAACTTTTCTAAATTGTATGAGCCTGTTATTTCTTCCAGAAATATGAGATAGAGATTGCTTATGTAGATATGAATGTAACACTAGTAAATCTAAGCTATCTATAAATTACAAATGTAATGAATAACATATTGTTATTTTTGTTGGTTGGTTATTTGTTTGTTTGTTTGTTTTACTTTACTCTGATTGGTCTAGTCTTTAAAATGCTAGAAAATGTGTTTGTTGCGTTACAACACATCACACATTACTAAATACCTGCAACTCTCAGTTGATTCTCCAAGTTAATGACGTATATGGAGGTGAAAAGATTCTCTTTCAGCTGTTTTGTTTTTACACACTGTTGTTTCTTTAGAGTTTCCAACATCATCGAGAAGCATAAACCCAGGATTTTATTATAAATTTGACATTTATCAAAGTAAAAAGAGGAAAACTATAGAATACATTTGCATTCAACAAGTAAACTATCTCTTAATATAAAGAAAGTGCCATTTTTTTGAAGGACCAACATTTAATATTATATTCCTTTGTTGAAGGGGGAATGCCTTGCTATTTTTACCCTTTTTGTTTACTCTAATTTTATAACTAAAGCAATATAGGCTAATTTGGCATAATATTTGAAAATAAACAAAGTGCAAGAAATAACTTCTTATTAGGGTGTGCAACATCGCTAAAGAATGTTTCCTTTTCTGTAAAAACTAAAACAAGCAAAATATACTACAAAAACCATTGTTTTTCTGAGACTATCAGAAAGTTCTAGATGCAAATAAACTATGATCTAAACTCCAGAAAGTTAAGTCTTTTTTCAAGTGAGAATCTGGCTGTATCTTTGATAGGATGATCAGAGCATGAATAATTTGCCATTAGTGGGAGTAGAAACAAACAAGCTGAAATGATAAAATACTTTTAACAGCCTCATCTTGGCTTATATGACAAATTAGAATTCCATGGAATTTCATACATAAAACAATTCTGGACTCATTCACTGATTCTTCCATCAGTCTTCACCAGTTGCATTGGGGTAATATTACACAGGCTGGGATGCAAAACAGGAGAGCTAAGAAAGATATCTCCAGGTTTTCATGGCCTCCCACAACTACAAAGAAACTGCCTTTCTGAAGATGTGGACAGAGCTGGATTCCTAAGATAATAAATGCAAGGCACACTGAAATAGGCACACTGAAATTAACCTGGCAAGGTCTAGAGCTAAAACTACATTTTCCTAGTTTGGAAAGTTTGCAGGAAGCTTTGAGACCAAAGAAAATTTCTCAGAAACTAAAAACCAGCATTTTAAAGACTAGACCAATCAGATCAAAGTAAAAAAAAAAATCCATTTGTCTTGGTAGAAGGCAGAAAGAGGTATTCCACAATTTGGAAAGCTTATAGCTCATCTGTAAAGCACAAAGGTGTCTGTAGAATATCACAAGTTCTCAGAGGTGAAGCTTCACAGAACAGAGATACCTGAGCTCGATCTCTAAATATATAAAATGAGTAATGAATTGACAGAAACTAAAGCCACCCTAATGATGTACGCTACAAATCCCAAGCCTACATTAATACAGATCCGATTTAATGAGCTTCCAGTTATAGCAGCCTATTACAAAATGTCATATTCTGTATTCTAAGTGTAAATATAATTTATTTTTTCCTATACTATTACACAAATGATCAACATATAATAAAATGATAAAACTTATAAAAAGGAAAGAGAAAGTGTCTGTGTGAGAAAGAGAGAACAAGGTGAGCACTAAGTCAACAGAGAATACAGTTGATAGAAGTAGATACAGAGATGCCTCAAATATTATAATTATTATAATAATAATAAAACTATAATATTATTTAAAATAACAGTGATAAAAATGCCAAGGAAAGTAGTTCAAAACATGTACCACATATATAAATATATGAAAAATTTTATCAGAGGCAAGAAAACTTTAGTAATTTATAAAGAAAATAAGTTTAATTTACTCACAGCTCTGCATTGCTAGGAGGGCCTCAGGAAACTTACAATCATGATGGAAGGCAAAGGGAAAGAAGATACCTTCCTCACAGGGCAGCAGGATGGACTGAGTGCAAGCAGGGAAAATGCCAAACACTTATAAAACCATCAGAGCTCATGAAAACTCAGCCACTTTCATGAGAATAGCATGGGGAAAACTGCCCCCACGATTCAATTATCTCCCATGGGGTCCTATGAAGATACATGGGAATGATGGGGATTACAATTCAAGATGACATTTGGGTGGGGACACAGCCAAACCATATCACTAAGCATATACAATAATTACAGAATTTGAATACAGAGTAATACAACCTATCAAATAGCAACTGGAAGAAAAAATATGAAAAAATACAACAGAGTCTAAGGTCTGTGGGAGATCAAATAGTCTGGCATGTAAGTAATTGAACCCTCAGAAGGAAAGTAAAACGAAAACGGAGCACAAACAATGTGGGGAAAAGAAAGGAAGATCAGATTGTTACCGTGTCTGTGTAGAAAAGGAAGACATAAGAAACCCCATTTTGATCTGTACTAAGAAAAATTGTTCTGCTTTGAGATGCTGTTAATCCGTAACTTCAGCCCCAACCTTGTGCTCAGAGAAACATGTGCTGTATTGAATCAAGTTTAATGGATTTAGGATTGTGCAGGATGTGCCTTGTTAACAATATGTTTGCAGGCAGTATGCCTGGTAAAAGTCATCGCCATTCTCCATTCTTTAATAACCAGGGAAGCAATGCACTGTGAAAGCCACAGGGACCTCTGCCCAAGAAAGCCTGGGTATTGTCCAAAGTTTCCCCTCAATGGAGACAGCCTGAGATACAGCCTTGTAGGAAAGGAAAGACCTTACATCCCCCAGCCCAACACCCGTGAAGGGTCTGTGCTGAGGAGGAGTAGTGAAAGAGGGAGGCCTCTTTGCAGTTGAGATAAGAGAAAGGCTTCTGTCTCCTGCTCATTCCTGGGAATGGAATGTCTCAGTGTAAAGCCAACCATTCATTCTATTCTGAGATAGGAGAAAACCGCCCTGTGGATGGGGGTGAGATATGCTGGCAGCAATACTGCTCTGTTACTCTTTGCTATACTGAGATGTTTGTGTAAAGTGAAACGTAAATCTAGCTTACGTGCACATCCAGACACAGTACCTTTCTTTGAACTTATTCATGATACAGATTCCTTTGCTCACATGTTTCCCTGCTGACTTTCTCCCCACCATCACCCTGTTGCCCTGCCACACTCCCCTCACCAAGATAGTAAAAATAGTGATCAATAAATACTGAGGGAACTCAGAGACCAGCACCGGTGCAGTTCCTCGCATGTTGAGCACCGGTCTCCTGTACCCACTATTCTTTCTCTATACTTTGTCTCTGTGTCTTATCTCTTTTCTCAGTCTCTCATCTCCACCTGACGAGAAATATCCACAGGTGTGGAAGGGCAGGCCCCCTTCAACACACATTCCAACAGATAATGGCCATGAACTTTCCAAGTTACTGTAATTAACACTAAGGATAAATTCCCAAGTCATTTTCTTCATATGAAAAGGATATCAATTATTGCTTCTGGAGAGAAGACTGTAGTAACTTGTTGTTATGTTGTGAATTAACGGTCTTCCAATATCTACATCATTTGATGTGAAACTTTGTGTTCCCCATTCATACCCTGACTCAGATGGTCTTTCAACCTGTTTTGGCTAATAGAACATGGCAGAAATGACTGTGTACAAGTTCTGAGCCTAAGGGTCAAAAGCATTTGCCTGCTTAGCATGCTTTCTTACACCTTTAGACTCCCTTGCACTTACACTGAAGCCTGGCCATCAGAACATGCCAAGGTAGGCTGCTGGAAGGATCTAAGCGTGAGATGAAGGAATGAGAACCAAGATGATCCAGTGGATAGCCAGCCATCCCAGAAAGTGAACTGCCTATCTGACTCATAACTCATTAAAGTTTCATGAGGGAGTCAAGCCAAACCAAGAAGCACCTAATCTGCTGACCCTAACGAATCAAGCACTAAAACGTGGATATTGTTCGAAGATACTAAGTTATTGGATGGTTGATTATTCACAATCCCCATAGAGATAGCCTCAAATTTTTTCTCATTATATTTTACCTTTCATTTTCAGAAGCCATAGCTCACTGGCATAGCTACTTTATATCCCAATTTTAAATTACCAAGGATGCAAATCTTACTGATTTTCTTTTATCCATGAATTAGTTCACGTTGATTGAGATGTCCATCTTCTGAAATGTAAGATATGCTGGGCGCGGCACATCAGGTAATAAATACTACATGGCTGCCTTTTAAACTGTAGGAAAATTGTGTTCCACAGAAGGGCAGATAATCAAGGGAAAAATGTATCCTTATTTTTTTCAACAATATTATGTTAGAACTACCCTCTCACTGCTTTCCTACCAAAAAGTAAAGCTAACAATTTCAAAATTATTTAATAGTTCATATTATTTTAGCACAATGCAAAAGCTAAACAATAAGCAGTTATATTATAATAATATTTAAGTTAAAAATATTTAGTTGCATAGACTATAATGTGGAAAATGCTACTATATCATTATTTTGTTAAACACAAATTCAAACTGTAATAAGATACTTTGAAAAAGGAATAATAATAACACAGTATCTCCAAATGAATAGAATATAGATCCTTTCTCATAGGCACTTGTTAGTATTAAATATTTAGCTATTCAAGAAAATGAATTAAAAACTAAAGTAAGCATTGAATTTTAAAATATCAAAAACATAAACCCAACCTAACAGAACTGAATTTGTGGAGAAAATAATGAAGATAAAATATCAGAAGTTATTAAAATGTAAAGTGGTGAGGAGTGAGCATTCAACAGTATACAGGAAAATATATAAATACTTCTAAAACCTGGAACATTGCAAAATAACAGATATGTTTTCAACAACTGTGATATAAAAAGGGGGAAATACAAAGATACTAAAATAGAAATAGGAAAGAAACATAAAATAAATAGATACTGATGAAGCTATTCAATGGATTATATAGACCTGCAGGTATAAGTTGGCAGAGTGAACATTCCTCTTCTCAGTTCCAAAAGCAAAAAGAAAGAAAAAGACAAAAAAAGATCGAAATTTCATCTTCAATGGTGTAATAGAAAACACTTGAAAACAAAATCTACACGAAGCATAAAGTGTAGCAAATTGTAGTAAAAGATTGGGGAAAACAAAGAAAGCAGTACAATGAAACATTTAAAGTGATGAGGGGAGCCACAAAGATGGCACTTGTTCAAGGGAACAGAGATCTCCAAAGTCGGTAGTGCATAAAGAAAGGCAGGGTCCCTCAGTGCTTATGCAGGCCCAATGTGAGTTACCCAACTATGGAGGCTCCTGTTCTCTGTTTGACCCCACAATCAGCCAAGGGAGGTCATGCTGAAGGATAAATGGCCTCGGAGGAAGATCTTTACACATGGTATCTGGGCAAATGTGTCACACATGTCACGTAGAAACTTTGTGAGTGGAAAGTGGCACTGCAGATAGGGTTGCCAGAAAAAATACAGAATTTCCAGTTACATTTGAATTTCAAATTTCAGATTTATACTTGTTCCAATATAAGTACATTCAAAATATTGCATGAGACATATGCATACAAAAATGCTGTTTGTTGTTTATCTGAAATTCAAATATAACTGGGTTTTGTGTATTTTTATTTGATAAATCTGGCAACCCTACATATAGCTACTCACCTTTGTCAAAGGAAACATTGAGTAACCTGTCTAATACATATGCAGGAACCCCTGCATCAAAAAAGAGTTTGTGAGCCAGAATGCCTTTTCACTAGGGGATATATTGTCTTGACTCTTCCTTAATACAATATATTCACAAATACCACTTATTTGGGAAAAATTCATCTTATTTAAAAATAGGCCAGGGGTAGTAGCCCATGCCTGTAATTCCTGCACTTTGGGAGGCCCAACAGGGAATATAGCTTGAGCCCAGGAATTTGAGACCTGCCAGGGCAATGTGATGAAACCCTTTTTCTATAAAAAATACAAGAGAAATTAGCCAGGTGTGATGTCACCTGCCTGTAGTCCCAGCTACTCTGGAGGCTGAGATATGAGAATCGCTTGAGTCAAGAGAATGTCGAGGCTGCAGTGAGCCATGGTCTCACTACTGCACTCCAGCCTGGGTGACAGAGGGAGATACTTTCTGGAAAAAGAAAGAAAGAAAAGAGAAAGGAAAAAACGTGAAATAGTAAAATACACACAGAATAGTAATATACACACAGAAAAAACTTGGCTCTTCACAAAACTACAATTAGAAAAAGTACAAAAGGAACATAAGGACAATAGGAAATAAAGGTTACATAGCAATAAGATTTCACCAGAATGTTGAAAAGCAAGGAATACTTTTCCAACTCATTTAAAGAAGCCATCTCACCAGACAGAAACACATTAAGAAAAGAAATGGAAAACTGATATGTCTTATAAATATGGGTGAAAAATGTCTAAACAAAATTTTAGTTAATCAAAACCAACAATATGCAAAATGAGTATTACATCATGACAAAATGACATTTATCTCAAAAGTGCAAAGCTAGTTTAGCATACATAAATCAATAATGTGATTCACCTTATTAAGAAGTTAAAAATTGTCATTTAAATAAACACCCACAAAAAGTATTGTCAAAATCCACCATTCATTTCTAATGATATCTTTCCAGAAAGTAGGTATAGAGGAGACTTCCTCAATCTGATTAAAGTGTATCTACGAAAAACTTACAGCTGTCATCTTACTTATGGGTGATAGACTGGATGCTTTGCCCCTAAGGGTTAGAGGAATTCTGGGAATCTCTTTCTACCATTTATTCAGTGTTGCACTAAAAGATCTAGTCAGTGCAATAATGCAAGAACAGAAATAAAATCATATATTGGAAAGGAAGAAGTGAATGAGTTTTTAGTTTTAGTTTCTAATTTTATTTGCAGATTGCATAATCATCTATATACAAATTTTAAATAAATGTATAGATCTGTTAACATTTATATCATTATATCATGGCAAATTTAATACATCACTCATATTTTAATTGATTAAAAATAAGACCTATTAATTCAAAAAGGGTTACTAAGCACCTACAATGCATTAGATGCTCTTCTAAACATTGTGTCTTTTGAAAAATAGATGATAAAAATTCTTGCTCTCTTGGAAGTTACACTCTTTGGGACTGGGGGAAAGAAGGATGAAAGGCAAATTACATATGTAAAAGTAAAATAGAAGAGGATAGAATAAAGTAGACAAGGGGGCTGGATTACGAGGAGTGGAGAGAGTTGTAACTTAGTAGTGTGAATAGACTTACCCTTCCTGAGCAGACAGAAAGGAGTTTAGGGAACAGATCTGCATCTACTTGATGGAAGTGTAGCTACCTCCTCTCTGCTATTCTCCTTCAGTTTAAAAGCTGCTGGGCAGGAAACAGTTGGGTGAGAAGTTGAATATTATGTATATGGAATTTCTCCTCCATTATCTTTCATTTTTTGTTTTTATTCACTGGAGATCATTGAGAAGTTGAATTATGATTAAGGTGGGAAAAATTTTGAAGCTCAATTTTCATTATGTAAGAATGTGGATATTGCGAGGAGTTTATCCAGTTCCCTCTCTGTGCTCTTTCTCATGTTTACTAAACTCAAAAACTGCTGCCAATTTAAAAAAGAAAGAAAGAAAGAAAAGCAAAGAATGCTTTTCAGGAGTAAAAAAGTAGTTTGTTTTCTAAATCATAAAGACTACCAGGTAAGCATGTAGCCAAGTAAGTTGTTTTGTTTGTTTGCTTATTTCTTTTACAAGAGGTGATTGAAAAATTAATCATCTGTTCTGTCAAGCTGGGCTCCATCCACAAGCATGTCAACCTTGGAAATAACAACAAACCATGCTCTTTAGCCTCACGCCCTAAACAGATCAGCAGTGTTCTTGTTAACTGTACCATGATGTTGTTTGTGGAAGTCCAGTGGGGATGAAAGAATATTCTTGCTTCCTGAATGGCTCCAGACAGACCAAAGCATCAAATTACTATTATTGTTGTTGTTATTATTATTATTTTTTGACACAGAGTCTCTCTCTGTCACCCAGGCTGGAGGGCAGTGACGTGAGCACAGCTCCCTGCAACCTCCACCTCTCGGGTTCAAGTGATTCTCCTGCCTCAGCCTCCCAAGTAACTGCGATTACAGGTGTGCACCACCATACCTGGCTAATTTTTGTATTTTTAGTAGAGATAAGGTTTCACCATGATGGCCAGGCTGGTCTCGAACTCCTGACCTCAGGTGATACACTCGTCTCAGCCTCCCCAAATGCTGGGATTACAGGCAGGAGCCACCGTTGCTGGCCAGCATCACATTATTTATGTGACCTGTAGTACAGGATAACCAACTCCTTCAGGGACAAAAGAGATATTTTAGGAAAGCAAAACAAAATATTTTTGATATCTGGAATGTATAATACAATATAAACTTTGCTTTATTGCTCCAGCTCCATAAATCTAAGTTATATTTGATTACCATTCAGTTCAAGTTTAAGCTCCTTTTTGTAGTTTATAAGATTCTACAATAGGGGGTAAAAAATGATTAGAATGACCAAATTGTGAATAGTGGCGCTTTGGAGGTTTGAAAATATGTATATTTGGTTTTATTCCTTTCCACATTACTGTGTTATGCAGACTTTCAATAGCAAGTATGTATTACTTTTGTAATGGAAATGTACTTTATTAACATATTTTACATTCACATAATACTCTCATCTTGTTCAAATTATGAATACAAATTTTATCAATCATTTCTATCCAGTCACCTTGAATCATTGATGACTGTAATTCCTGGCACTTCTGTTTTCTAATATTATTTTAACTGTTTCACAATACCTGCTAACCATCTTCGACTCCTACTACCTTGCCCTTATTACTGAAAGTGAACACTATAGATCACTACTTAGACATCACACAGAAGTTGTGTAAGAATGCTGAATCTTGGTTCCCACACCAAAACTGCTAAATTAGTATCTGAATTGAGCAAAATTTCCAGGTGGTTCGTGTCCACATTAATGTTTTGGTGGAGGCTGACGATCTGCCTTTCTCAGGAGCTCCCGGGTGGTACTGATGTTGCTTGTGTGTAGATAACAACATCCTCCTGTGGTGTCTCAACTAACCTCTTGCTGTAATTCTTTCCCTGTCCCAAACCATTTCCTACATTATCACCAATTGTCATATTAAAAAATGTATCTGTTAGTAAATATCAAACATGTAAAAACAATTCTGTTGGTCCCATATCCTTCATGATAAAAAAATCTTACCTTCTCTACATATAATCTAAGGCCCTTCAGAAGTGAGCCTCCAAATATCTATCCAGTTATACCTTTAACTGTTCCTCTTCCATGGCTTCTAATCACCAGAAATTTTTAGCTATTCTCGAGTATGTCTTTGAGCTCTTTCATATTACATATGATGAACATCATGTTTAAAATTTCTTTCTTCTTATCTTTTTGATGAGCTCCTATTCATGTCTTAAAACTGTACTTCTGTGAAGGCTTTTGTTATTAATTTCCACCACTGACACTAGTAACACTAGTAATTGAATACTTCCTTGTATATTCTCCCATGGTAATCTACATTTGTCTTATGTATTACACATATACACATACATACGTACATACATATATAACACACACATGGGTCTTCATGTATATATACCCATGTATCTCAGCATGTATATGTGTGTGTGTATATACTGATATGTATATTTATTGAGTCTGTATCTCTGACAAAGTATGAGCTCTTACAAGATATAGACTTAGAAGCCATAGCTATTTTTATAAATGAATTTGTTATTTGAACAGAAATAACTCATACCAGAAACCTAGTCACTCTTTCTCACCACCTCCTCCTTATGACACATATGCACACGCTTACACACACAATTTTTATTATTTTTAGTGAAAGAAAAATGAATTTAAAGTCACAAAAATTTTGGCTTCAGGCATTCACACTACTTGTGTAAATCCACCACTGCTACAAGCATTACAACTCTTTATAAAGGTTTGAGACTTGTTTTATAGTTTAAAATCTAGTCTATCTTTGTGAATGTTCTGTGTGGCCTTAAAAAGAATATGTGTTTTACTATTGGATGGACAGTTCCAAAATTGTCTTTTAGGTTGGTAAAATAATTTGGTTAATAGTGTTACTCATGTTTTCTATAACGTTACTGATTTTCTATTTGTTCTACCAATTACTAAGTATTGAAATTCTCAGAGATAATTGTAGAGTCTATTTTTTTCTAGGAGTTCTTTTAGCTACCATATAAATAGGTGGCTATAAATAAATACTACAGTAATAAAATGCCTCTAATTTCACTGCTTATGCTAGATTTGGTAATTCTCAATTTCAGCACTACAGAATATGAAATATTATAGGGTCTTTGAATCAGCATAATCACATCACAGCAGTGGTAATCTACCTGTGCTGCCAAGGTCGTATGTAAGACCTACATAAGGTCTGATGTGGGATGTAATGGTTAGGATTCATTCAATGAATCAGAACTATTATCATCAATATGAAATAAGAGATTTATTGTGGAGATTACCCCTTATGCAACTGTGCAAACTGGTGAAGAAATTTAGGGAAAGCTGTTGCATCTTTGTCTAATGGAGGGTCTGACGTTTCCAAAGGTCAGGAAAATCAGTCACAGGAAGAAATAGTGTACATGAGCCACAGAAGTGTGAGGACAAACTGATTGGTGTGAGAATAAACTCAAAGCCTCATTTGTCTTGATGGTCTCCCGTGCAGATACTGGTGGTGATGAACAGAAGAAGCTAGTACCCTTGGCCATAGTACACCTGAGCCTATCCTAGGTTTCTAAAAGTTAAAGGGGATATCTTGGAATGTGTGGAGCTACAGGGACAGTTGCTGCACTGTCCCTAGAAAGCAAGCCATCAGTGGAGAGCTTATTCTCTGTAAGCTGCAATAGTGTGGGGTTCCCCACTCTGACCTTCAGTGTGTAAGGGGCTCTGCTGCACTTAGCCATAAAAAGTCTCATGCTAATTTCGCATGAACCAATCATAACCTGGAATCAAATAGAGAAGGAATTTCTAGGAAACAGTTCCAGCTTAGATAAGTTCACTTAGTAGAAGACTACCACTGATGTATGGAGGATAATGGATCTTAAAACAACAAATGTGGAAACAAATTTTAAAAATAAGATTAATGACTCAAATGTATACTAGTGTCAATATTTACTTTTTATTAAAATAAAATTTTGAAAAACTTATGGAGCTCAAAATTTAGGCATCAATCAATTCATGGAATACTATTATTCAATATGGACAATTTGAATAATTTCACATCAGGTTTTTTTTTTAATGCAGTTACTCCAAAAAGTCATTAATCTGAAATTTCTAAGTCCATTTATTCATAGACTTATCATTCATTCAACTAATCAAGGACCTACTTGAATAAATTACTCTAGCTGTATTTCCAAATATTCTTTCATTAATGCTTCTTTTACTAGAAAAAAGCCTAGCACAATATCTGGCACCTTGTAATTACTTGGTAATGGAATCTCTTTGAAACTCAATGTAAGGTCATAAATTTAAGATGTGGAACATTAAGTAATCATATTCCTGTGGAATATTCAAAAGTAGATGCAGAAGACACAGAATTCAAAATGCAAGTTTACATGATTTGTATTTTACTTGACCTCAATTAAAATAACTATTTTGTCAAAGATAGAGGATTAAAAAAGAAACCTAGAAGAGTGTCCTTAGTCAGTGTGGAACGTTTTAGAAAGATACAGCAATGACAACAACAGTAAAAAACTTCATTTATTAAGAGGGAGATGGACAGAGAGAGTTGGTCAATTTTAACAATCAAAAAAGCTACGAATAGAACAATTTATCTTAATTTAAGATTGTAATATTAATGGCTATCTATTTCAGACAGAGTATTTTTGCAATTTCCCTTCGAGATTTATGAATTTATGGAATTATCCTTTGACAATTTTAGTCAGAGTTAGGTGTACTGAAGGAC
Source organism: Rhinopithecus roxellana (assembly GCF_007565055.1). NCBI lineage: Eukaryota > Metazoa > Chordata > Mammalia > Primates > Cercopithecidae > Rhinopithecus > Rhinopithecus roxellana. The sequence goes on along the minus strand of NC_044567.1, from coordinate 10,497,081 downwards.
AACATTCCAAAAAACATGAAGCTTTATGTTAGTTATTGCTTATTTTCTTCAGATTTCAACTGGGATTCAGAATCCAGATGATTGCCAGCATGCCTAGAATGCCAATATATTACTGACAGTGACAATCTCAAGTGAAGAAGTATCTCTTTGCATCTTTTCACATGTCCATTAATTTACAGAATAAGTGTGGATTGGGGGCCTATTTTGTTCTAGACCCCACTCAGGCGTTGGATACAAAAAGCCAGGTACAGTAGGGCTCCTGTCCTTAAGGGGCTTACAATTTAGCAGAGCATGCAAATTGATCAGTAATCACCCACTGGTAAATGTTAAGGTAGACATAGTTATAGCATATGGTAGAAAAAGATGTCTCTCATCCAGATTGTGGGATCAATAATTATTTTCTAAGTGAAGTCATCATGAAACTGAGATATGAAGTGTTAGCAGGCTGAAGATGGCAACCCCAGACAGAGTAGCCAGCACACAGGAAGCATAAACTGTGAAACAATAAGCAGAAGGTGTGGTGAGGTTAAAGGGGCTAAGTAAGTGGTGGTGGTGGCGGTGGTGTCTAGGGCAAGATTCTGAAAGCTCCCCTATACTAACACCCGTGGAGCATTTATTGACGTGCAATAATTGTGGATTTAATAAATGCTGTGTGAGGACATGTATACCTGACTGAGAAGTAATGTAACCAATGAATTGTACACTGTGGCTATTTCTGTTTTTCTGTCCCTATCCTTCTCCATGACAGGTACAAAAGCTTTAAAAGCATCTAAAATGATATAATGGGAAGAGAAGATACAATTACTGTCCTGAAGGGCCTTATAATCCAGTCTGGAAGAGAAAGCATATACGAAAATTACCTGAAGACAAGAAGACTAGATCAGAGGTAGAAGTGATGTTGATAGTGGCATTGGTTCTCTATAAGCCCCAAAGTGTTTTCTAATGAAATGTCTCCCGGAGACATTTTCCAGCAGTAAAGGACAGTGGCCCCTTATTTTTTTACCCTCTACAATCTTAGGGACATAAAACTGTGTGGCAATTAGTCTATTTTTCAAGGTAAGTTAAAGATTATGTTCATGGTAAGGAACTGAATGTAAATCACACAAGGATTACTCTATCGACATGTCACCCTCTGCTTTTATTTCACTACCGGCATGGAGGCGTGGACTTCATGTTATTTCTTAAAGGCTTCTCAAGTGCAGTAGGGCATATATTCATTGGCCTGAGGGGTGGGTTACATTTCTCCAAGAAAATAAAGTAATGATCATCAAATAGGGTTGCTTTAAATGGACCAGCCTTGTAAACACTTTTACATACCTGAGTCTTTAGAGGCTGCAAGGCATTTGTAAGTTGGAAGCAAACTTCATGAAGTAGAGACTTGGAAATTCTATCATTTCAAGCTGCATTATGCATTGAAGAGGCCCCAAATAAAAATCTTGGAAAGAAGTTACTAAGAATCTATAAACTAAAAATCTGGTGAGAAATTACAGGCTTCTTGGCAATGTTAACTTTATTTTTTGCTGAGAAACACTGCATTGAGTTTAAATTTGGGGCACCTACAAAAAGCAAATAACAGCCACAAAAAAATAAAACCTAAAAACTATCTCCCTCCCCTGCCTCTTGTTTATATTTTACCCCAGTGTGAGTGGTACTGGTTAAAAGATAAAAACCAAGACCTTAGTTTCTTTATGTGTAAAGATAAATTAGAATAAAATAAGACAAAGCAGGTGAAAACTCTAAAATGATACCCAGAATAGGAGATTGTGTTGTAGGTTAGAAGTATTTTGAGCAAACCTTCCATCCTATTCCCTCACCTCCACAGAAGTATACTTCCCCATCTTTGACCTGGAGAGAAGTCAACAGAGTTTTAGTAGACAAGAATGGAATAGAGGATTGATAGATACTTGCATTCTTGGGCTGTGCCAAAGCCAGCTAACACTGAAGGATAAGGTTTCAGAGATTTTGCAAGCCAGTTGTCAAATAAGCCATATTAAAAAATAAATAAAAATAGAAACAAAGGTAATACCTACTCAAAACATATCACTTCCCAACTATTTTACTACCACTTACGAGTCTACTCTTAAGGTTACTTACATTTATTAAATCTATATTAGTGTGTATTGGGCTCCTGCATATCTCTTCCTAGTTCTGCCTTTGGATGATAATAAACTTGCATTATCAAGATGAAAATCATTTTAAGTGATATGACAGACATACAAATAATTTGAAATGAGTTATACCTAAGGTAGTAGCAGAAAAGAGCAACATTAAAAGACCTGCTGATAATTGGCACTTGGCTAGTGTCTAGGAACTTGGATTCCAGGAAAGTTCTCACCATTTCTAGAAGTTGAGACTAGTGACTCACTGTGCCTGAACTGTACAATGTGGTTTATGCTGAACACCAGCTTTCCTTCTGGGAAGTTGGAATTTTGGTATGTGCTAGGCGGAAGTTATGTGCATGAATTGCCTCCAATAAAAACCTTGGCACTGAGTCTCAAATAAGCTTGCCTGGTAGATAACACTTCACATATATTATCACTATTTAATGCTGGATAAATTAAGTTCTGTACATTCTGCATGTGACTCCACTGGAAAAGGACCTTGGAACCTTGTGCCTAGTTTCTCTGGATTTCTCTTCTTGCACATTTACCCTTTGCTCAATTTACTTTGTATTTTTTACTGTTTGCTGTAATAAATCTCATGCTGATTCTTGTGAGTTTTTCTAGCCAATGGCTGAACCTGGAAGTGGTCATGAGCTTCCCAAAACAGTGTTACATAAACTTAGTGAGAAAAAAAATGTACAAACGTGAAAAGGACTTTGTCTTCAGTAAACTCTTACCTTGAATTTCTTGATTCTGGTTCTGAAGATTAAAGACTGCTTTCTCATTTAATATGTGCAATGTTTAAACTTTATTAATTTAATCCATAGATCCCAGATTTTAATTTACAGTGTTTGGGGGCTATATATACTGGAGATTTCAGTAAATCTTTTGATTATGTCATTGACTTTTGATTGTGAGTCACCATTGGGAGATTTTGGTTACCTCCCAATGCATGTAAATTTGACCCTCTTCAGGACTTTTTTGTTATTTTCAATCAAGGACACAATATACTTCTTTTAATATATTTACAGTGTAATGAGTTTATGAGAATCTTGCTATAAATATGCTTAAAGGCTAAACATAAAAATAGGGTGAGTATAGAAACTGACATGCATAATTCATTGGGAAAGGTATTATGCAAGTTCCAAGCTCTAGAGAATGGTTACATAAAATTTTAATGAAGGTTTTGGCAACCCAAAACTCATCTATGCTCTTGAATAGCACAGGGGAATAACACTTTTCTCAAAGGTAGATCTAGGCAGTTAACCCATAAATTGTCAAGAAGATAAGTTCATTAAAGTTCTTATAGACAAGCCCAAAAATTGGACTAAGTTTCCATGTTCCTGTTGTTCCAACTATCTTTTTAATACCTGTGTTGCTTGAAAGAATACAAATAACATTTCCCAAAGAGGCCAATCAAATATATTATATTAATATTAGTGCCAAAATTATTATTAATAATAATACAATACAAAGTATCTGACATTGGCTGGATTTTATGTATAAACCATCTGGGTTGAAGGGAACAAATTATGAGTTTAGGGTGATTATTCTTTAAATGGTGCCTAAGAACTTGGCACATGCCGTTAGCAAGCATACGTAGGAGTTAATAGTTGATTAGCAACAAGGCTTACTGGTGAGACTTATGCTTTAACATCCACAACTGAAAAACATAGCTTTTAAATTAATAGAAGACAAAGATTGCATATGGAACTCAGTACATAGCTGCTTGAATATTATATGTATAAAATGCATATACATATTTAATACATTTTAATTTTCAAATAAGTATTTTGTTTATTTTCCTATATTTGGATGGGTTTGGAGTTTGGGTGGCAAAGATCTGAAAAGCCATAGGAGACCATAAGATTCACACCACTGATGAGTTACTCTAGGCAGAACAGAACTGCAGCTGATGCAAACATAGGTTCAGTGAGAAACAAGGATATCAAACCAAAGGTAAAAGTAAAAGAGTACAGTTTCTTTTTTTGCTTTCTCCCCCTTGCTTTTATCCAAAAACTTAATTTTTAAATTGAAAAGATTTTGATCCTGATATTTTTCTTTGATGTGAATTGGATAGCTGAAGGTTGATTGATTAAGATCACAAACTATGAGATTTTCAGAGATATTGGAAAGAGAGGAAAATGCCTCCATAGGCTTAAAAATGAACTTTTCTTGCATAGTGACTGAAATTCTATTACGTATGTAAGAAACCACTGGTTATGTTAAGTGGGGAAAGTGACCAACTCGTTCTGTAAGGCATGGTCTACCGTTGTAAAACGTATACACCTGAAGGAAGAGAAGCCTTATAATTCGAAACAATGACTACCTCTGGGTGTTAAGAGTCCATAGTCTTCAGAGTTCAGCATATTTTAGCAAAGGAACATACATTATTTTATAATCTGAAACAATACATTCCTTATATACCAAAACATGTGACAGTGCCTGTGTCTACAGCAAATATGCAGATAGACACACCTCGGGCATGCTCACTCCTACCACACTGCTCTTTCTGACTTGTCTGTCTTGTGATTGAAACTAATGAGCTCCTGCTGTTGACATCTCACCGCCACTTGTACAACTAACTTTAGCTTTAGACCCTACTTAACTATATGGCTCTTGTTTTTGATTTTGCTGACCTTTTATAGAAAATGTTTGTTGAAGATTTTAAAACATCTCTGCATTCACCGTACCAATTGACTCTGGAATTATTTGGGGTTAATTACCTGGTCTCCCACACACACTGAAACACATCTTCATTATCCCTTCATTCTCCCGAATCACGCTTATACAAACACTTTTTTTTGTGAATATTCTTGAACTCCTTCTTTCCCAGACTTTAGAATTACTTCTTATTAGGGGCCTATTGGCCCTCTCCTCAGTCCTCAATTTAAATTGGAAGGTTGCTGTCTCCATGCATCCACCTTGATCTCTACTATCTAGTACACGGTAGGTTGTCACTAAATGTTAAAATTAGAGAATAAGTAAAAGAGTCATTTAGTACTTCAGAGAAGCCCAGCAGAAATATATCTGCCTTCTTGGGTTAGTACTTTCTTTCACTTGACTAAATGCTTCCAAAGTTTTAACACCTGGTTACTCAGAACAAGGATTTACTGTCTAATGCAGCCCAGGACCATGTCTTTGGGGAAGGCCTGCATCCATCTCAGATAACGTCTTTAGTGTGAAAGTTGTTACCACTGCTCAAGGAAAATAATGAAAGTCAGGTTTTGCGTTTAAACCTTCCAATGAAGGAGGCCCAGTCCTAGAAATTCTCATTTTTAATTTGTACTTTCCCAAACCTGTTTGTGGATTCCTCATCCCCTGCTATTATGTAAAAATCATCAATAGGAGGGTAAATCTTGAGATCAGTTTGGATTTTATCAAAGTATCACCCTTATGATTTGAGGATATAGGACCCCAATGAACTGTGATAGATTTAGTGGTGAGGATGGAAATAGTAGCTTTCTGATAATCTGAAAATTATATCGTATATGTTGGTTTCCAGGAGGCCAAAATATTTAGAGTTCAACATATCTATTAGTCCTCTAATAAGCTACAAATGTTAAATAAGTAGACAGAGAAACCAAGTTATTTCAAGTACTATATTTTATTAACCGTTCACTGAAGAATACACTGAGCAGTCAAATATGTGTAATCAAAAAGCAAGAAACTCTCTTTTAATTTTCCTGTAGAGGCTTATAAAGAGTAAGATAATTGCTCTAAATTACAGAAGCAGGCTGTGTTTCATTTGCTTTGCTTTATTCTTCTGTTGAAATCAAACCATGTCCTTGGAACCTCAGCAATTTTCAACAAAAAACTTAAATAAACGATGTTTAGCAAGTGTTTAAGTGGGATGGAGACTGCACAAAGAGCAGCTTTTCCCAAAAACTGTGGAAGACAAGGGTTTTTTTTTGTAATAAATTTCAGTTCAATTCTTGTTCCCTACAGATTGATGGAACTGTAGCATGTTCAACTGTATTGTTGTCTTTTGCTTTGAACCCGAGACTGTATTCTTGGTCTTTCTGAAATAATATTATCTGTATGTGCTCCCAAAAGTTATTGACATTTTGGCCTGCCTAGGTCAGTCATGGTCAAAGTGAACCCAGAACTCATTTGCAAATGATGTGTCAAAAAACAATATGCGTTTTTATGGAGTATTGTTTTCTAAGGGCATGCCTGCCATCAAAAGAAGCAGAAACAGTTCTTAGAATTGCACAAATGCAATATATTTTTATCCAAATATGAATGTTTTGGCACTATTCTGTAACAAATTGGGTTATAAAATATCAGTATACTACACATTATAAAATTAGTATTTAAAGTATTTATGCTTAACTAAGACAATTGAAGCATAAGGAAGGTCATGCTGCAGATTTCTGATAAGAGAAATTAAACTGACATGTCAGATTTGGGGACAGATTACTCATCATTCCAATCATATATACATTATTTTGGCAGTTTACTCTCTTGTGTACCACTGGGCATTTTTTCTTTTTAATGGTAGTTTTGGGGCAGTGCTCTTTGCACTAACAAAGTATATTGAAATGAAAACACTGACTACTACAAAGCAAACAAATGTCTAATGGCCAAGGGATCCTGACTAGGGCAAAGCTGACAGTTCAATTATCCAAACAGGTTACAAATGGCTGCATTGAAGACAAATACCTGTGGATTTTGCTCTCTGAGTACTGCTCAATAAGATCGAAAATATGTCAAAGATAAGATGTCTTCTCTCCAAATAACTATGTATTTGTGAAATGTGATAAAGACGTATGTGGTGTGTGTATGTGTAAGTCTGTGTGTGTGCATGTGTTTAAACAACTAAGAGGATCCAGAGTTTGGGACATTTTTAAAAGGCAAAGTTAGTAGGAGCAGATTACTAAAATTTTAAAATCTAAAAAAAAAAAAAAAAAAGAAAAGAAAAGAAAATCAGGGCGGGGCTCAGCGTCTCACGCCTGTAATCCCAGCACTTTGGGAGGCTGAGACAGGCAGATCAAAAGGTCAGGGGTTCAAGACCAGCCTGGTCAATATGGTGAAATCCTGTCTCTACTAAAAATACAAAAATTAGGTGGGCATGGTGGCACGTGCCTGTAATCCCAGCCACTCGGGAGGCTGAGGCAAAAGAATCGCTTGAGTCCGGGAGGTGGAGGTTGCAGTGAGCCGAGATCAAGCCACTGCACTCCAGCCTGGGTGACAGAGCAAGACTTCATCTCAAAAAAAAAAAAAAAAAAAAAAAAAAAAATCAGTTTATCTTTCACCTCTACGACATTGCAACAAAAGTATTGTCACTGTGAATACCCTAAAGTATTACAACATTCAGATGAACCTTTAGAATCACCACATACAAATTATTCTCTGTCTAGTATCTAGTGTGAGTTGGGCATACAGTGATGCCATTTTTCCATAACTAGAAATCTACCAATGACTTTTAGGCTGATCACTGTCCATAATATCTTATTAACAAAATACATTATTTTACTATTTGAAATGCTATTTTGCTAAAAATAAAAAGCAGAGCAAATGAAATATGTGAAGTCCTTCTCTTGCTTTTTTCTGCAATTTTGTTGTTGTTGTTTGAGTTGGAGCCGGACTCCATCTTAAAAAATCATTCTGTAAGTCAAAACAGAAGAAAACTACTGTTTCTTTCCTGTCTTGTAAGTATGTGGGATGCTTACATTAAACACATAGAATTTATAGAGCTTCAATTAAATGAAGAAACCACCATGGCATTATAGCAACAGCACAGATTTTGGAGCAAAGTTATCCTGAGACCCAAACAGTAGTGCAGTCTTGGGCAACTTATTTAATATTGCTAAACTTAATTTTATCTGTCTTTAATGTAACACTGAAAATATCAGCATTACTCAGTCCGTAGGAATAAATAAAGAATGCTCATAAATTACTGGGCACGACAAAACATCATAGGTAATTTGTTGATGTTAGCTTTTATCATAGTGAATCATTCAGAGAGACATATAGTTGCCTGCTTAGGGTCTGAGGAACATGAACTCCTTATCTTCTTTCTTTAAATTATCAATTCCATTCATTCAATAGACACTTATAGAACAACCACCCTGTCAGATGCTGACTGATACCTGTGTTAACAATGCATAAAAAGGCAGAGTTAAAAAGGGTCACAATCTACTGAGAGATACAGGCAAACAAAAGAATATTTCAATCAAGGTAGAGGTAAAAAGCAGATGCTAAGAGAACAGTGATGACAGAGGCACAAAATCTGGATTGGAACATTCACTAAAGAAAGACCTCCCGGTGACGATGGTGGAGTACAGCCCTTGAAGTGAGTAAGGGTATTCAGGCAAAAGTGCTGGGACAATAAGTGAGATGTGAAAACATTTGCTAACTCATTTGCATTTGGGGAAGAAACCATAAAAATATGCTTCCTAGGGATACACCTGCAGACATCTAGTGTAGTAAAGGAACAATGGATTATTATAGACACTCAAAGCTGAATTGGAAAATACGTGGACAACATTTTAAAATTCTATAAATTCTTTTATGTCTATTTCTCTACGTAGGGTTCTTTATACAGTCTACTTGCCTAATCTAAGCCATATCCATTCAGAATAGCAAGATAGTATTATGGCTTGAGTATCCCCTATTCGAAATGCTTGGGACCAGAAGGATTTCATATTTCAGACTTTTTCAGATTTTGGAATGTTTGCACATAACATAATGAGATATCTTGGGGATGGGACCCAAGGCTAAACACAAAATTCATGTATGTTTCATATATACCATTGTATGTAGAGCCTGAAAGGAAAGCAATGTTTTTAATGATTTTGGGCAAGAAACAAAGTTTTGACTATAACCTATTTCATGAGGTCAGTTGTATAATTTTCAGCTTGTGATCTCATATTGGCACTTAAAAAGTATCAGATATGGGGGACATTTTTGATTTTCAGATGAGGGATATCAATCTGTATTGCATTTTATGGTAAACACTGTCAGGATTAAACCAACAGATTAACAACATAATACCTAAGCAAATAGAAGCCATTACACCATTCTTGTATAGACAAAGGAGATTTTTAAATGATGCTCTTGTTTATCCTAGGTTTATTGAGTTATAGTTGACAAATAAAAATTATATATATTTAAGGGGTATCAAATGAATGCTTTGATGTATGTATACATTGTAAGAAGTTCAGCACAGTCAAGCTAATTAGCATATCCATTATGTCATAAAGTTACCATTTTTGCTCTGTGTGTGAAGAGAACATTTAAGATCTACTCTTGGCCGGGCGCGGTGGCTCAAGCCTGTAATCCCAGCACTTTGGGAGGCCGAGACGGGCGGATCACGAGGTCAGGAGATCGAGACCATCCTGGCTAACACGGTGAAACCCCGTCTTTACTAAAAAAAATACAAAAACACTAGCCGGGCGAAGTGGTGGGCGCCTGTAGTCCCAGCTACTCGGGAGGCTGACGCAGGAGAATGGCGTAAACCCGGGAGGCGGAGCTTGCAGTGAGCTGAGATCCGGCCACTGCACTCCAGCCTGGGCGACAGAGCGAGACTCCATCTCAAAAAAAAAAAAAAAAAAAAAAGATCTACTCTTAGGAAATTTCAAGTATACAATACATTATGATTAACTATGGTCATGATACTGTACATTAGAACGTATTTCTCTGATAACTAAAGGTTTGTACTCTTTGACCAATATTTACTCCACCCCCCAGGCCTTGCTAACCATTCTGCTCTTTGTTACCATGAGTCTGATGTTTTTTAGATTCCAAATATTGGAGAGGTTATTCAGGATTTATCTTTCTGTGTCTGATTTAATTTTGCTTAGCGTAATGTCCTCCAGGTTCATCTGTGTTGTTGCAAATGGCAGAGTTTTCTTCTTTATTAAGGCTGAATACTATTCCATCATATACACACACACACACACACACACACACATATAGTGTGTATGTATATTATGTGTGTGTATATGTATAGTATATATATTACATGCACACACACTACATTTTCTTTATCTATCATCTGTTGGTGAAAACTAAGGTTGGGCTCATACTTTGGCTATTGTGAATCATGCTATAGTAAATATGAGAATTGGATAAGTCTCAACAGAAAGATACTGCTTTCAATTTGTCTGTATAAATCCACAAGTGGGATTACTGGATACCATGGGTAGTTACATTTTTAAATTTTTGAGGAACCTCCAAACTCTTTTCTATAATGGCTATAACAATTTACCTTCCCACCAACAGTGTAAAATGGTTCCCTTTTCTTTACATCCTTGCCAAAATTTATCTATCGTCTTTTTGATAATAGTCATTTTTACAGGTGTGAGGTGATATCTCATTGTGGTTTTGATGTGCATTTCCCTGATGACTAGTGATGTTGAGCATCTTTTCATATATATGGCCATTTCTATGTCTTCTTTGAAAAATGTTCAGGTTCTTTGTTAATTTTGTAATCAAGTTTTTTTGTTATTTAATTGCATGCATTCTTTATATATTTTGGATATTAACCCCTTATCAGATATGCTCTGCAAATATTTTTCCAGTATGTAGATTGCCTTTTTATTTTGATTGTTTCCTTTGATGTGCAGACACATTTTAGTCTGAGGTAGTCTCACTTGCTTGTTTTTGCTTTTGTTGCCTGTGCTTTTGGTGTCAACTTCAATAAATCATTGCCAAGTTCAATGTCAGGGAGTCTTTCCCCTGTGTTTTCTTCCAGGAGTTTTATGATTTTAGATTTTTTTTTTTTGTTATAGCTAGTTGCTTTTATTTTCTTTTACTGTTTCAATCATGCAGGCATGTGGATATTAGCACTAAAAAGCAGTTTTATACATATCTGTATATACTGTAACCTTAAGCCTTATAAAAGGATAATTATATATATTTATATATAAATAATTATGTATATATATGTCTTGCCTATCAAACATGAAATAAATGCATTAGTATGTGGTATTGACTATGTATAACCTGTCAGGCAAATAACTAACCACACCGTATTTTAATTTTCAATTTTTTAACTATGGCTTATAATTTTAAGCCATATTTCAAGATTGGAAACATTAAAATACTATCTCAATTTTGAGACTGTGAACATTAAAACCCAAAGAGGATGAAATACTTGTCTAAAGTCATGCAGTTTCTTAGAGACAAGCTCAGTTTCCAGCGCAGCTTTATAATTCTGAAGCTCATGTCTTTTTCGACTACTTCAAGATCTAAGAGCAACTAACTGTAAATAAAAATAAACATATTGAAAACTAGCATTAAATTTTAATTAACTTTTATGTGATTACTTTTAAATAAAAATAGACACCAAATAATACTACAGTAGTATTTAGAACTCATGGGAACATACCTCTCTTGGTTTAGTTCTTAGTTTCATAATAACTGCAGTGACTAATATGTGTATAAATTAAATTTATACCTAGACCTTTCCTCCATACTTTTCTGTGCTTTCCATATACAAATTTATTTTTTCTGTTTGTCATTCTGTGAAAGCTTTCATTTTTCCTTAACGCCACAATATTATTATTACATTAGTCCTATCGTGGTATGATTAATAAATCTGCATCAAAACAAAATAAAATATCACCCATCATACCTGTTACAACATTTTGTAATCTATTGCAAAATAGCAGATGAAACGTCTAAGAAGCTTGTTCACTGTGTCTTTGTTTTGTAATTCACAGATTTAAATAATAGTTCCATTTAGCAAGACTTGTAGTGATCTCAAAGTGACGGTTAATAGGTAGTGAAATCATAAGAAAACATTAAATTGATGTTCCTCAGATATTATCTGGTGCTATAATTACATGGATGAGCTTCCTGTAGTCTCTCTTCACCATTTAAAAGTCATTTATAGACTTACATTATTAGCTTATAAGCACATTAAGACCTATCCCATGCTCATTTTAGTTATATAAATGTAATACTTTATTAAAAATACTAAGAATCATTTTGAAGAATGAATTCATTTTAAGCAAAAGTTCATATTTAATTCATTAATATCACTCCTACTTCCACTCAAAATGCTTAAATAAGTCCATTACATTACTTTTTATAGTAATGAAAAAGTCACATTAGAAGTATAATTTAATTTGAATGCTGTAGAGACTAATTTTGTTTGCATTTCTAAATTGCTAAAGTTTAGTTCCTGAATTTTGCAGTTGTCATCCTTTCTCATATCCAATACATCCTTCTTTGCCTTCTGTGACTTGATGAGACTGGAGGACCTGTCATAATTTTAGAAGGGTTCCCAAATTTCAATAAGAAAATTATGAGTGGGAGTAGAGAAGTGTAGACGAAATAGAAGGCTGGAATTGCAAAAGTCTATAATAAGCCTGTATAAAGGAGGCTTTGTTTTTTTGTTTCTTGTTTTTTGTTTTTTGTTTTTTGAGACGGAGTCTCGCTCTGTCGCCCAGGCTGGAGTGCAGTGGCCGGATCTCAGCTCACTGCAAGCTCCGCCTCCTGGGTTTAGGCCATTCTCCTGCCTCAGCCTCCCAAGTAGCTGGGACTACAGGCGCCCGCCACCACACCCGGCTAATTTTTTGTGTTTTTAGTAAAGATGAGGTTTCACTGTGTTAGCCAGGATGGTCTCGATCTCCTGACCTTGTGATCCGCCCATTTCGGCCTCCCAAAGTGCTGGGATTACAGGCTTGAGCCACCGCGCCCGGCCAGGAGGCTTTGTTTTTAAAACAGAGTCATCCTCTACAGCTCCAGTGAAAAAATATTCCAGACTGGAACCTCCAGGTAGAAAGGAGAGATTGGATCAGATGTCCCTGACTTTGTTTCGAAATGTTACTATCCTACCTGAGTCTCTGCATTACTTCCAATCCCTAGGTCCATAATGCTTTTTAAAATTCTGTCTCGAGTGCAACCAAAAACGTTTTTCCTTGGTTTCTCTTATCATAGAGGCTGACATTTACATGAAGGATTTTTGTAAAGTTGAAAGTTGGAAAAATGGCAGCCAATTAAACACAATCCATTTGTTCATGGTTCAGATGCTAAACATCTCAGTATAGAAATACGAACTCACACAGAATAAATTCCCCAGACTTCTGTGGTCCTCCTGTAACTTGCGGTTTGTACTCTAAGAAATGTGAGTATGAAATCCCCTAATATCTTCCATGGTCGCAATTTATCATGAAAAGTGCACTGGATTTAGACAATTTAGTTCTGATTTTGTCTTATAAACTGATTTTATAGTGCAACTTTGGCAAAGTCACTTAACTTCCCTGAATGCAATTCTTCTCTTAAAAATAGCACAATTAAATGCATTCTGTGTAGGATTGCCATTACTTTCAAATGAGAGGCATTATGAAAATAAAGCTCAATAAATGTTTGTTTAAAGAGCAAAAAGCCATGACCCACCCTCAAGAAACATTTCCTTGATTTCTTTCTTCAATTTTGTCCATACAGCAGACTCTATTAACACTGTACTAGAGAAACTGACCTTCCAGGATAAAACATTCCTCAGAACTCTCCAGAATTCTTCCAATTAGCTTCTGATCCTTACAACATTTATATTTTACAGTTTCTTTCTAGGCCTGTGCTAAAACACATTCTTTAAGGCATAATTAAAATTAAAGTTTTTATTGCCTTAGTTATTATCTCAGTTCTTCTCTGGAGCATTTTATGATTACATATACAAGAGAATCCTGTTTCTCTCAGTCAGCTATTTACATACAGTATACCATCTTTCAATATTCAGGACATTATAAAAACCAATTAGATTATTCACTTATTGACTATAATTCAGATAATTGTACTGTATTGGGAGACATTTTCGACTCAGTGAATTATCACTTATGTATTATAGAAACAGTGCTTTCTTAGCCCTAAATATATGTTTTTCAAATTGTCATAGAGTCCTACAGAGAAACAATATGACATTTTATATAGTTATCAACAAATATTGCCTTAAATTTCATAGGCTTTGCTAAACCTGCTATATTCCAATGATAATCTACTTCTATTTAACTATTTAACTGCCTATTTTTCAGCTATAACAGAACTTTGCATCCCTTGGACAAACATTTAGATTCACCTGATCAAGGAGATAAACTGTTTTTTTAACAAATGCCTAACAGTCCCATGCCTGCTGACATCAACTACTAAAGTCCTATGAGGACTTTAATCTCCCTACATCCTATTGTCCAGACACCTCTATACATCATCCCCTTTGAAGTTATGTGAGCTTGCGTTTATCTTCAGGCATATAGAGAAGTTCTAGAGCATTGTTGTGTAATATATAGTATTTTAGGATTAAGCAGATAATCAGTAGGGCTAGACTATACATTGTGAGGTAGGAAGTGGTAAGATTATATCAGTGATATAAGCTGAGGTCATAACATAAAAATTCCTGCTAAGAGTTTGGACATTTTTTCTCAGGGCAATGGGAAATTATCAAAGAGTTTTAACCATAGAAGAGATATAATTGTATCTGAGTTTTACTGAAGCAGCTCTGACTGCTCTATGGGAGATTTTTAGAGGGGCACCATGCATTTGGAGCACCATTTGACCTAGATCAGGAGCCCGTCTCACCCAATTCCCCCTGTGCACAGATCCTGGCACAGGGTGTTCCCCTCAGCTCCGTTCCCAGGAAGATGTCCAGGTATCTGGAGCAACCACTCTTCTAGATTAAGAGTTTAGGCTTCCCTCCATCCTATGCAGAAAGCTTGGGACTAAAAAGGTTTTTCAGTTCCATCTGTAGACACTTTGGTGCTTGGTGGCTGCCCACTCAATTCTTCTTTGGCACTGGTGCTTGTGTGTGCTACTGGGGGATCTGTAGGCACACCTACCTAAACTGGCCCCGCCCATCATGGCCTCCATGCCCCTAGGACTAAGCAGGGAGCTCAGATCACTGTGCATTCCACAAATCATTCTATAGCCTGATGCAGTAGAGAGCTTCTGCCAGTAAACAGGATCAGGAATATACCCAACTGTATTGGTCACAGCCAACTCTTACCTATAAGCAGTATCTATTGACTTGTAGGTCAAATTGAACAACCCAATATAAAGTCTGCTGAAAGAAGTGCATAAGGCTTTAAAAGCAAAACCAAAGACACTACCCAGCATTCTCTACAATCACACCTCCTAGGGAGGGCATAAAGGGAAAGAGAAAAAAATAGTATTACAGGGAAGAAAAACAAAATATCCTACATGCACAAAACCAGTTATAGAAAGTAAAAGTGCTAGCATCTCCAGAAGGGAAGGAACCAACACAAAAATGCTGTCACCATGAAAAAATTGAATGTAGTGACACCACCAAAGAATCATACTCTTAAGCAATCGTCCCTAACCAAATGGAAACTGAGAAATGACAGGCAACAAATTTAAAGCATTTTATTGAAAGGAAACTCAAAGAGATCCATGACAAGGTTGAAAATCAACACAACCCAGGAAATGAAAGAAGATATAAAAATTAAAAAAAAAAAATCAGATTCAGGAATTAAACTCACTTAAGGAATTTCGAAACACAATTGAAAGCTTTATCAATAGACTGGAAAAAGGGAGAGAAAGAACTTCAGAACTTGAAGACTCATTTTTTGAACTAATTCAACCTGACAAAAATAAAGAGAAAATAATTTTATAAAATGAACACTTTTTTTGAGAAATAGAGAGTTATGTAAAGATACCAAACCTATGAATTATTTGCATTCCTGAGAGAGAAGGAGAAAAAGTCAACAACCTGGAACATAGATTTAAAGAAATAATTCAAGAAAATTTAATCTTGCTAGAGATAAATAGATGATAGATAGATAGATGATAGGTAGATAGATACAAGAAATCCAGAGAACACCTGCAATATGCTATACAAGGCAAATATCCTGAAAGTATTTAGTCACCAGGCTGTGCAAGATCAATGCTAAAGAAAAAAAATATAAAGGTAGCTAGACAAACACGTCAGATAACATTAAAAGGTTAACGGTGGACATATAAGCATAAACCTTACAAGTCAAAAGAGATTGGGGGCCTATTTTCAGCATTCTTAAATACAAAATTTCTAACCAAGAATTTCATATTTTGCCAAACTAAACTGCATAAGCAAAAGGGAAATAAACCCTTTTCCAGACAAGCAAGCACTAAGGAAAATCATTACAACTAGACCAGCCTAATAAGAAATCTTTATGGGAGTTCTAAACATGAAAATAAAAGAATGATACATGTTACCACAAAACACACTTAAGTTCACAGCCCACAGACACTATAAAGCAGCCACGCAATAGAAACTACAACGAAACCAGCTAACAATTTCATGATAGGATGAAAATCTCACATATCAATATTAACTTTGAATCCAAATGGTCTAAATGCCCCCATTTAAAAGGTACAAAGGGGCCGGGCACAGTGGCTCGCACCTGTAATCCCAGTATGTTGGGAAGCTGAGGCAGGCAGATCACCTGAGGTCAGGAGTTTGAGACTAGCCTGGCCAACATGCCAAAATCCCATCTCTTCTAAAAATACAAAAATTAGCTGAGTATGGTGGTGGGCTCCTGTAATCCCAGCTACTCGGGAGGCTGAGGCAGGAGAATCGTTTGAACCTGGGAGGCTAAGTTTGCAGTGACCCGAGATTGGGCCACTGCACTCCTGCCTGGGTAACAGAGTGAGATTCTGTCTCAAAAAATAAAATTTTTTTTTCTTTTTTTTTTTTATTATACTTTAAGTTCTAGGGTACATGTGCATAACGTGCAGGTTTGTTACATATGTATACTTGTGCCATGTTGGTGTGCTGCACCCATCAACTCGTCAGCACCCATCAACTCGTCAGCACCCATCAACTCGTCATTTACATCAGGTATAACTCCCAATGCAATCCCTCCCCCCTCCCCCCTCCCCGTGATAGGCCCCGATGTGTGATGTTCCCCTTCCCGAGTCCAAGTGATCTCATTATTCAGTTCCCACCTATGAGTGAGAACATGCGGTGTTTGGTTTTCTCTTCTTGCGATAGTTTGCTGAGAATGATGGTTTCCAGCTGCATCCATGTCCCTACAAAGGACTCAAACTCATCCTTTTTTATGGCTGCATAATATTCCATGGTGCATATGTGCCACATTTAAAATTAAATAAATAAATAAATAAATAAATGTACAAAGTGGAAAGTTAGAATAAAAAAAATACCCATCCATCTGCTGCCTTTAAAGGATGCATTTCACATATAATAACACCCATAGGCTCAAAGTAAAGGGTTTTAGAAAGATATACTATGCAAACAGAAAATGGAAAAAGAGCAGACTTTAACCTAACAACAGTTAAAAAGAACAAAGGAGAACATTACATAATGATAAAAGTTTCACTCAAAAGGAAGACTCAATAAAACATAAATGCACCCACAATTGGAGCATTCTGATTCATAAAACCAGTACTTCTAGTACTACAAAAGGATTTAGACAGACACACAATAGTAATGGGAGAGTTCAATATCCCATTGACAGCATTAGACACATCATCAAAGCAGTAAACTAACAAAGAAATTCTGGACTGAAACTCAACACACGACCAATTTGACCTAATAGATATCTACAGAATACTTTACAGGTAAACCACAGAATATTCATCTTAACTGCACATGAAATGTACTCCAAGATTAACCACAATCTTGGTCCCAAAGCAAGTTTCAATAAATTCAAACAAATTGAAATCTTGTAAACCACACACTCATATCGCAATGGAATAAAAATATAAAGCAATACCAAGAAGGTCTCTCAAAACTACTCAATTACATGGAAATTAAACAACTTGCTTCTGAATAATTTTAGGTAAAAACAAAATTAAGGCAAAAAATTTTTAAAAGTTTGGACTAAATAAAAACAGAGACAAAACGTACCCAAATCACTGAGATGCAACAAAGCAGTGTTAAGAGAAAAGTTTACGTCCTTCAATGACCACCACAAAAAGTTAGAAAGATCTCAAATTAATAATCAAATATCACACCTGGAGAAACCAGAAAAACAAGAGCAAATTAACATCAAAGCTATGAGAAAAAAATTAAATAACTAAAGTCAGATTGGAACCAAATGAAATTGAAATGTGACCATCCATAAATGAATCAACAAAACCAAAAGATGAATTATTTGAAAGAATAAATAAGATTGATAGACTGCCACCAAGATTAGCAGAGAAAAAAATAGAAGATCCAAATAAGCAGAATCAAAAATGACAAAAGTGACATTACAACTAATCCCACAGAAATAGAAAAGATTCTCAGAGACTGTTATGAACACCTCTATGTACATAAATTAGAAAATCTAGAAGAAATGAGTTAATTTTAAAAATACACAATATCTCAAGAATGAATCAGGAAGATATTGAAACCATGAACAGATCAATATCAAGTTCTGAATTTGAATCAGTAACAAAAAGCCTACCAACCAAAAAAAGCCTTGGGCCAGATGAGTTCACAGCTATATCTGCCAGCTGTACAAAGAAAGGCTGGTACCAATTCTACTGAAACTAGTCCAAAAAATCAAAGAGCAGGGATTCCTTCCTAACTCGTTCTATGAAGCCAGCAGCACTCTGATACCAAAACTTGGCAAGGCTACAATGAAAAAAGAAAACTACAGACCAATATCCCTGATGAACATAGATTAAAAAAATCCTCAACAAAATGCCAGCAAAACAAATCCAACAGCACATCAAAAAGTTAATTCACCATGATCAAGAGTCTTCATTCCTGGAATACAAGGTTAGTTCAATGTATACAAATCAATAAATTGAATTCATCACATTAACAGTATTAAAAACAAGAATCATATGATCATCTCAATACATGCAGAAAAAGCTCTAAATAAAGTCCAACATCCTTATATGATGACAACCCTCAATAAACTAGCTGTCAAAGAACCATATATCAAATTAATAACAGCCTTCTATGACAGACTCACAGCCAACATCACACTGAATTGGCAAATGCTGGAAGCATTTCCCTGAGAACTGGCACAAGACAAGAATGCCCATTCTCACCACTCTTATGCAACATAGTACTGGAAATGTTAACCACAACAATCAGACAAGAAAAAGTAGTAACAGTCATCCAGATAGGAAAAGAAGTAGTTGAACTATCTCTCATCATGGACGGTATGATTCTATACCTAGAAATCCCTAAAGGCTCCTGGAACTGATGAACAACATCAGTAGAGTTTCAGGCTACAAGATCAATGTATAAAATCAGTAGCATTTCTACGAACCAGTAATGTTCAAGCTGAGAGTCAAATCAATCATACAATCCCATTTTCACCATTTATAGTAGACACATACACAAAAACACAATACTTAGGAATACAGCTAACGTGGTAGATGAAAGATTTATACAATGAGAATTACAAAACCCTGCTGAAAGAAAACAGAAACATCACAAACAAATGGAAAAATATTCCATGCTCATGGATAGGAAGAAACAATATTGTTAAAATGTCCCTACTGCTGCCCAACGCAATTTACACACTCAATCTTATTGCTATCAAATTACCAAAGTCATTTGTTACAGAACTAGAGACAATTATTATAAAATTCATATGGAACCACAAAAAGCCAAAAAGCACCTGAATAGCCAAAGCAATCTTTTTTGTGGTTGTTGTTGTTTTTGAGATGAAGTTTCACTCTTGTCCTCCCGGCTGGAGTGCAGTGGCACGATCTTGGCTCACTGCAACATCCACCTCCTGGGTTCAAGCGATTCTCCTGCCTCAGCCTCCCGAGTAGCTGGGATTACAGGTGCGTACCACCACACCCAGCTAATTTTTTGTATTTTAAGTAGAGACGGGTTTTCACCATGTTGGCCAGGCTGGTCTCGAATTCCTGACCTCAGGTGATCCGCCTGCTTCGACCTCCCAAAGTGCTGGGATTACAGGCATGAGCCACCATGCCCGGAGAGCAAAAGCAATCTTAAGTGAAAAGAACAAAGCTGGAGACAGCACATTACCTGCTTTCAAGCTGTATTATAAGGCTACAGTAACCAACACATCAATATACTGGCACAAAAACAGACACATAAATAATGGAATGGAATAGAAACCCCAGAAATAAAGCTCACAATTACAGTCATGTGATCTTCAACAAAGTCAACAAAAATAAGCAATGAAGAAAGAACTCCATATTCAATAAATGGTGCTGGGATAAAAAGATAGTCAAGTGCAGAAGAGGGAAAATGAACACCTACCTTTCACCACATACAAAAATTAACTCAAGAAGGATTAAGCATTTAAATGTAAGGCCTAAAATCATAAGAATCACTGAAAAAAAACCATGAAACACTACTCTGGACATTAATCTTCAGAAATAATTTTTGACTAAATCCCCAAAAGCAATTTCAACAAAAGCAAAAATTGGTAAGCGGGATCTAATTGAAGAGTTTCTACACAGCAAAATAAACGATCAACTGAGTAAACAGACAACCTACAGAATGAGAGGAAATATTTGCAAATTATGCATCTGACAAAGGTCTAATATGCAAAATCTATACAGAGTTTACACAATTGAAAAAGCAAAAATTAAATAACCCTATTAAAAATGGGCAAAAAAACATAAACAGACCGTTCTCAAGAGAAGACATATAAGTAGCCAACAAACATATAAAAAAATGTTCCACAGCACTAATTCTCAGAGAAATGCATTTTAAAACCACAGTGAGATACCATTTCACACCATTCAGAATGGCTATTACTAAAAACTCACAAACAACTGATGCTGGTGAGACCGCAGAGAAAAGAGAACATTTATACACTGTTGGCAGGAATGGAAATTAGCCACTGTGGAAAATAGTTGAAGATTTCTCGAAGAACTTAAAACACAACTGCTATTTGATCCAGCAGTTCCATTATCAGGTATATATATCCAAAAGAAAACAAATTATTCAATCAAAAGAGAAGTGCATTTGCATGTTCATTGTAGCAGTATTTGCAATAGCAAAGACATGGATTCAACCTAGGTGCCCATCAGTGGTGGAACGAATAAAGAAAATGTTACATGACTGGGCACGGTGGCTCACACCTGTAATCCCAGCACTTTGGAAGGCTGAGGCGGACAGATCACAAGGTCAGGACTTCGAGACCAGCCTGGCCAAGATGGTGAAACCTCGTCTCTACTAAAAATAAAAAATTAGCTGTGTGTGGTGGCATGCACCTGTAGTACCAGCTACTCGGGAGGCTGAGGCAGGAGAATCCCTTGAACCCAGGAGGCGGAGGTTGCAGTGAGTCGAGATCACGCCACTGCACTCTAGCCTGGGCAACAGATCGAGACTCCATCTCAAAAAAAAAAAAAAAAAAAAAGAAAAAGAAAAGAAAATGTTACGTATATACACTATAGAATACTAACCAGTCATGAAAAAGAACAAAATCATGTCCTTTCAGTCACATCAATGTAGCTGGAGGCCATGATTCTAAGCAAACTAATGCAGGAACAGAAAACCAAATACTCCATGTTCTCACTTATAAGTGGGAGCTAAACATTGGGTACTTGTGGACATAAAGATGGGAAAATAGAAATTGGGGAGTACTAGAGGGAAGAAGGAAGGAAGGGGGCAAGGATTGAAAAGTATTGGGTACTGTGCTCCGTACCTGGGTGATGGGATCGGTTGTACCCCAAACCTCAGTATCATGTAATATAGCAAGGTAAAAAACTTTCACATTTACCCCCTGAATCTGAAATAAAAGTTTAAAAGAAGATAAAAGCCAAAGGACCAGATTATTCATTGACCACTAGTATTAGAGTTAAAGAAATGGTGAATCAAAAATGGTTGCTAGGTTACCCACCTGTGCAAACTTCCTGAAGAAAACAAAACCCTGAAGTGTCCCAGTTGGAACCCTGGGGAACACTTGTTATTTCTTAGGTTTGGAATGCCTAGGTTTTTCTGTGCCTTCTGTATAAACCATCCTTACTCTTTATGTTGTGATCAAGCATCACTTTTCCTAGGATGCCTCCCAAGAGTCCTTCATGCTACAGAGACCATGGGGATAACTCCACAATTGCATTAATCAAAATGCATTGTAATGGTTAGCTTAGTCATCTTTATTCAATATGAACTTGCAAGTTGCTTGGGGAAAGGGACTGAATCTCTCACCTCTGTGTCTCTGATGCATTGCATAATGCATGATATAGGGTATCCAATAAAGATTAGTTTAAAGGTGAGAGAAAGGAAGATTATTAAGTGGATAATTTTCTGTAGTAAAAATAAACAGCAAAAACAACAAAATTGCATTGTCTTAAATCAAAAAAGTTTATTTATCACTCACTTTGTAGTCCTAGGCAGGCTGTCAAGCTATTCTGGGCAATTGTCCTGAGTATCTCTCTTTCAATTGGTGAATAAATAATAAGACTGCTCTCATCATGTGGACCCATCACATTCTGAATTCAAGGAAATTCAATTAGCAGTTGGAAGAAGAAAGCATGGGAGAAGCAAACCAGACACCCCATGATCTGAAAGTGCAATATATCACTGCTACCCACAATTCATTGCAAGAACTAGACACTTCTTAGAGCAAAACTGCTTGGAAAATGTAAAAAAAAAAATCGTGAATTATGTTGAACACTAACAGTCTCTAATACAGAAGGATATAAAAAGGAAAAGAAGGAGCAAGAGAGAGAGGAACTAAGTGATTGAATATGACTAGAGTACAGAAAATAAGAGTAAGTCATAACATTCAGAGAGGAACGTTCAGTTACATAATATGTAACTGGTGAACTAATAACCATTGTGGCAAGTGTGCTAACATCCCTACAATACCGACCCAGAATCAAGATCATGCACTGTAAAGTGAGCATATATGGTGACAAAATAACTTTTTATATCACTATATGTGTAGTAGGCTAAAATGTGAATGTATTCATGGCTTTATATATTTCTGCAAATATTTCCTCTCTTAAACATGCTATTTCATGCATAATAAGTTTGAGTTATATTGCTTGAGTTTTCCTTCTCATTCAGGGAAAGGTTAAAGATTAAGAACTCAGAACAGACAATATTTTTGGTGACATAATATCAGATTATTTATTATTCAGAAATATAACGTTGGTGTATACAGAGCAGACATTAATGTACATATGCTTAAAACTCATAACCTAATCTTCTTTTTGCAGTTACTTAATGCAGTATGGTACCTAGAATTTATGGTATGAATTTTATAAGGATACGAACCTCAGTTTCAGGAAGTATCCTTACTGTGCAAAATATTCCACAAGTTATCCAGTTGTATTTATGTGTTTCAACAGATTTGTTTTGTGTATTTCTTTTAAAAATAAAATTAAGTTTTCTTGCTTGATTTTTTACAGCAAAATTAGCATATTCATAACGTTGAAGGTATAATGTTCTTATTATTGAAACTCTGCCTCTAGAACTGCACTTTAGTAAATATGTATTAATGTTTATTCATGAAACTGTAACAGGCAGTGACATCGCATAACCTGAAACCACCCAAGATATAAATGGGTGAGTATGTTAAAGGGAAAATGTAGATCTAAAATCTAAATCAAGCATTTCAAGATCATTCTGCTACTTAAGAGGTTTAGGTAATTGACATGGAGTAGCTCATTAAAACCATTTTTTAAATTTTCAATTAATTTCCTGATTCTCAATTTCATCATTTTATTTACTACACAGATTGTTTTGAGGAAAATTTAAAAATTTATAGAGGGACGCTTTAAAAAGCTATTGAATAATATTGTATAATAATTAAAACTAGTCTGTCTCTATAGCCAAACTCTTCCAAACTGTGACTACACAGGAAGCAATTCATAGCATCATGTAAAAAGTAAGTTCAAAACTAACATATCTGTTTATAATATTTCTTTCACATAGTAGATGGGGAACAGGATTCTAGGCATTAGAGTAGAAGTAACACATTCTTATGATCCTATAACTTGCATTATTGTGACTTAACTAGATAAAATTTTGTGTGGAGTACTGACATCTCATTTGTAAGTAAAATTGGTCTATAATGTTCCTTTTTAAAATTATGTATGTCTTCTTTTTATATAAAATTATGCTAATTGGATAAAGTAGTGTGTTGGATAATATTCCTTCTATTTTTATCCTTTGGAACAATTGTGTAAGATGTGGGTTATCAGATTCCTCAGGCTTTGGATAAAATTCTCTATAAAACAATTTGTGCCTGGTGCTTGTGTGTGTGTGAAGGGGCAAGTTGTGCTAAGTTTTAGTTTATTTATTTAATTCCTTTAATTATTATAAGGATTTTTTGGTTTTCCTTTTCTTCTTGAGTCAAGTTTGCAAGTTAGTTATCTTTCTAAGGTATTACCCATTTTATTTAGGTGGGTCTGTATGCTATTAATTCTAATAAAACTTCTATGTGTCCTTGAATTGAATGGAATGTATATGTAGATATAAAAAGAGACAAGCATAATATAAATATAAGCTTTAATTGTTGAAAATAAGAGTCTATATATTTGCAAAATCAAACTATTATTGATTATTACAATTTATGTTAATTTCTGAGGGACAGATGTGTAAATCCCTGTCTCTGACTATAGATTTATAAAAATCTTTTTGTAATTTTGTCTTTGTTTTTAGTTTTGAGTTTTAACTGTTAAAGACTAGATCTCAATTGTGATATTCTTCCAGTAAGTAGTTTATTTTATAATTATGTCCCTAATAAGAATAATTCATCCTTAATTATGTCTTTATAGATGCATTTGTATAGTACAGCAGGTAACCTTGGTTAGCATTTGCCCAGTGTATCTTTTCTTATTCATTATTTTTAAAGTTTTTGAGTCATTATATATTTTGAGTTACTATATTTACAAATATTTTAGAATTGATTAATTTATATCCCATTTGAGACTATTTGTTTTTCAATGTGTAGCCTTACTCCATGTATATTTATTGATTACTGACATACTCAGTTTTCAGAAGTATTTAATATTATGACTTCCAGTTGCTACTCTTTTCCTAGTGGTTTTGTTTTTGCTTTTACTGAACCATGCCCCATTGCCCTTTATTCTTGTTACCGGTTTAGATATTATACATTCTAATTCTTTTATGTTTGAAGGTTATGTTTACATTTTAATTCACATGGATAATAAAGCAGAAAATTAGTCATCTTTATCAGCGGTCCCCAAACTTTTTGGCACGAGGGTCCTGTTTTGTGGAAGACAGTTTTTCCACAGACCTGGGAGTGCGGCTGAGATGCAGGAGATGGTTTTGGGGTGAAACTGTTCCGCCGCAGATCATCAGGCACTGATTAGATTCTCACAAGGAGTGCACAACGTAGAACCCTCGCATGCACAGTTCATAATAGGTTTCACTCTCCTATGAGAATCTAATGCTGCCTGTGGTCTGGCAGAAGGCAGAGCTCAGGGGGTAATGCTCACTGGCCTGCCACTTACCTCCTGCTGTGTGACTCGGTTTCTAACAGGTCACGAATGGATACTAGTCTACAACCTGGGGGTTTTGCGACCCTGATCTATGTGATACCAAATGATAAACAGATCTTAGCTCTAATTCTGATTTCCTTGCTCCACTTTCTACATGATTTTTTATCTGTTGTTTTATATATGTCTTGACTTTATAAGTTGCTCCTATTTCGTATTATTCATGTCTAGTACATATTTTGAATTACACATGTATTTACCGATTTATTTGTGAAATATTGCGATTTAATTGTGAAATACAATTATTTTGACACTTCTCTCCAATCTTCTGAATTCAGAATATTTGTAACTTAAAAAAATCGTTTAGAAGTTCTTTCAGAAATAATCACTGACTATTAAAATCTGTCAGTCATTCTCTATATGAAAATATATTTACTTCCCTTTCAGTCTTAAGTAATAATTAAACCAATTTTCATATGTTAGCCTCACCTTTTTAATACACTGAAAATGTCATTCCGCTGTCCTGGCTCTAGAACAGACTAGTTAGGTCCAATTTGTCTGTCCTCAGTCTAGTTACACAAAACATATTTCTTTTCTGGTGGATTTTTTGAGATTAATATATGTTAACCTTATAATTAAGAAAGGATTATAAAAATATAGTAGTAACATGTTTATAAAGAAAACATACGAAGGCCATATTTGCATTCTGATATCTGGACTTGAGTTTGCTCTATTAGTGTGATTGGTTGGGTGAACCTGTAAAACAGCTTCCTTTGCATCATATTTTTAAAGAGTATTTATTGATTGACTCCTTAGGTCCTGGCAGTCTGTGAGTTTCTGTGAGAGCAAAGTTTTAAGACATGAAATCTGCACTTAAGGAATCATTTACACTGACTTACAGATAATTGATAGTTATTTCTATTCCAGAGTAGGCATGCAAAACCAGGGGTTAAGTTTCCCAAGTTCTGAGGACTTCATTGTATGTAGTGAATTTCAGATTTGGCAAAGATTTCCTCCTCAGTTATGCCTCATTTGAGCCATCATTTCTCCTTTCCATCCTCAATATTATCACTTCATTGATGTATAAATTATCTATTACTACCATACTGCTGTGTAACTAACTGCCAAGAAATTTAGTGGCTGAAAGCGAACATCATTTATTATTTATTACATGTCTGTGGATTGGCAGGAAGTTCCCCTAGTTTTGGCTGGGCTCCTTCACGCTTCTGTGGTCAGTTGAGTCTTGAAGGTGGCTCTGCTGATACTGGCTGAGTTTTCTCATATGCGTGTGGTTGGCTGGCTGTGGGCTTTGTTTTTCTCCATGTATCTTTCTCACATTTCTCCTGTAGGCTATTCTGTACATGTTTTCATGGAAATGGAGAGAATACCAGAATGAAAACAGAAATATGCAAGTAATTTTCAAACTTCTTCTTGTGTTAAATTTGCTAATAACCCATTGGGTAAATAATGGAGAACAAGCTTCCAGTTAGTACAGGAGCATACTATCAAAAGGCAAGGATATGGGTAGATGGGTAAAATTGAGGTCATTTTTGGAATTCATCACCAAACTTGTTTACTGGAGTTTTTATACCTTCACAACCTATCTTTCTAAACTCAATATGGTAGTGACTAATCTCTTGCCAATCGCCTTTCAAACAGGTAGTAATGCTAAAATTTGGTTTTGAATCCAGGTCCTTCTGATTCAAACTGTCATATTCTTTTCTACTTACATTTCTTCGTCTTTTGAAAATGTGGTATGCATGTTATTTGTGTTTTTGTTTCCATTTTTTAAGCTAGTAAGATTCTTGTGATTATAATGAAACTTAAATATCAGTCACAAGCATAAATCAATAATATTTCTAAGCACAAATTAAGCATAAATTCTACAGAAATATTTATTGGTTTTGCTTTAGTTTCTGTTTTTGTTTTTTGTTTTTTGTTTTTTCTGCAGGGCAGTATACTAATAGTACTTCTCTTGTAGCATGCTGGTTCATTGTTTTGTCTGCTATCTCACATTGGAACAGCAGGTGGTATGGGTCAAGTATTTTTCACTTTGCATCTTACTCTGCATAATGTTAAGAACTTTTAGATAGCTTTTTTATCTTTATGTGTATCAATGAAAATTTACAGAAAGAGTTCATACCTTCACATTAGAAAAAATGTATGGAAGTTAATTCTTCTTCATGTTTTTATATTTATTTACATAGTAAACATGGCTTGAAAATATAAATAAAACTTACTGCTTAGAAGGTCATGGCCAGGTGAGATCTACTATTAAAGCAGTTATTCTTCTGTACTGCTTCCAGCATAGCTTGCATTTTAGATAAAAATAACCTTCTTATTTTATTGCAAAGAGTCATTGTTGCTTGTGTTTAGTTATTTGAAGCTTATCACCTCATGCCTGAACTACTATAAGTATCCCAGAAGTAACTCTCCCTCATGCCCTTGCCCGTATCCCCACCTCCCAGGTACATACAACCTTTAGTCTATATCCTTTTTCTTCAATCCTTCATATTACACAAGAAATATTATTTATAAACTTCTATTTTTCTCTTATTTTATCTAGTTCATAACTCACCTAAAACACCCACAGGCTCATTTGTAAGCTGACAAATGTTCTCCATGTACATTGATTGCAACATTAAGTAAAATTCA
The DNA here is from genome assembly GCF_007565055.1 of Rhinopithecus roxellana. Lineage (NCBI taxonomy): Eukaryota > Metazoa > Chordata > Mammalia > Primates > Cercopithecidae > Rhinopithecus > Rhinopithecus roxellana. Next base: position 10,469,026 of record NC_044567.1, on the reverse strand, counting down.
TTTTCGTACTCTACTTTAGACCACGAATTGCCTTTCTATAAACTTGGTGCCACCATTTTCTCATTTATCTAAGCCAAAGTCGTATCTAATCTCTCCCTTGACCTCCCCTTCCTATCTCATCCATATTTATACCTTATACATTTTATACCTTAATCTCTTACATCACTACATCTTCATTCTAACTACTCTTCGCTATTTTAGTCCTTATTGGCTCCCTCTTGATAAATTATAATAGTCATTTGCCTAGTTTTCTGACTTTTCATCTTAATTAGCTTATATGTGTCCTTCCCAGGCTGCCAGAATTTCTTTGTAAAATGCACAACTCATCATTTGGCTTCCATTTTCAGTGGTTCTTACAAACCACTAAAATCTAACCCCTTAATATTTTAACAATGTTGATAGTCCCTCCATATCTTTGCATCTTTGTCTTTTATAACTTTCACTTTCTCCTGTATTAGCTCCAGGACTGCTGTAAGAAATACCATAACCTGTGTAACTTAAACAGCAGGGTTTGTTGTTGTTGTTGCTGTTGTTGTTTCACAGTTCTGGAGGCTGGATATCTGAAATCAAGGTATCTGCAGGGTTTTTTCCCCTCCCTGCTGAGTCCTGTGGAGGAGAATTTTTTCCATGACTTTCTCCTAACTTCTGGTGATTTATCAACAATCTTTGGTGTTCTTTGACTTGTAAAGGCAGCACGACAATCTGCCTTCATCTCCATATGGCTTTCTCTCTGTGAGCATGTCTGTGTGCAAAATTCCTTTTGAATAAGGACACCAATCATGTTGGATTAGGCTCCACCTAAATAATCTCATTTGTACTTGGTTATCTCTGGAAAGAACATGTCTCCAAATCAAAGCACATTCTGAAGTAATTGGGTTAGTTAGAAGTCTAATATATCTTTTCAGGAGGACACAATTCAACCTGCAACACCTCTTGTGTTTTTGCCCTAATGTGATGGTGATATGATTTGACTGTGTCCGCATCCGGAGGGAACCAGTGGGATGTCATTGAATCATGGGGGCAGGTCTTTCTCGTGCTGTTCTCGTGGATACTGAGTAAATCTCACAAGATTTGATGGTTTTATAAATGGGAATTCCCCTGCACATGCTCTCTTGCCTGCCGTCATTTAAGACATGACTTGGCTCCTCCTTTGCCTTCTGCCCTGAGTGTGAGGCCCCCCGAACTATGGGGAGCTGTGAGTCAATTAAACCTCTTTCCTTGATAAATAATCCAGTCTCAGTTATGTCTTTATTAGCAGGATGAGAACAGACTAATACAGATGGATTACTTGTTCTGAAATATGTCATACACTCTCACACCTTAATTTACTTTTACATGCTATTCTTTCTACATAAATCTATTCTTCACTTAAGGTGAGATTTTAAATTCTAATATCAAGCTTAATTATCACGACCTATTATAAGATTCCATCTAAAACAACAACAAAATATTTCTACTCTCTATACTTTTAAAGAAGTGCCTATATGATTGTATATTACATTGAAATTGCTTTTTATACATCCCACAAATGAATGTGAGCCCTGTTAGTATAGGGCCTGTGTTATACTTATTTTTGTATCCAGAGTCTAGCACAGTATTAAGTAATACATCAGATCCTAAATGTATATTTTAGATGAATTAAAGAATGAATGTGTGGATGAATGGATGAACTGCTACCAGTGAAATTTTGTCACAAGAATCTACCTAAAACAGTTAACTCTAAATTTTTTGCAGGAGGATGTTCAGGTTCCTTAATATAATTCCAATTACACTATAAAATATGATGGATTAAGCTCCAGTACCTTCCCAAATTCATTGCCTAGTTGTGCCATTACCATTTTACTACTCCTTGACCTAGTTACATACTTTTTCAAACCATTCTGCATGTTCTGTATTCAGCAGACAAATACAATGTTTGCTGTGCAAAGTAAAGGAACATAGCATTCTCTTCTTTGGGTTCTCTCTGTGCCTGTTCCATCTTCATACCCATTTTCCAAAACTCACATTATTATTCATTGCAAGCACCTTTAAGTATGTTCTCCATTTTGCCCTTTCATTCTACAAAAGATTCTCATTTAACTCTAAGCAAAACTATACCTTGGCAACAGCTGTCTCATTTCTCAATCCCAGTACCATCTTCCATCCACTTTTCTTTTTGGAATTCACATCTTTTTATGATTACTAAGTGGTTATTTTCACCTCCCATAGCAAATTGAAAGCCTGTGGAGGCCAGGTACCATTATTAAGTATTTGAAATACACTCACAAATAAAATAGACAAATATTTTTGCCTTCATCTAGCTTATATTCTGCAAGGCAGACATAAAAGTAAACAATAAGCCCCCAAAATGAAATAAAAAACATGAGATTTTAGAAAGTGATGGGTGATTTAAAAACAAATAGAAAAATAAATCACAGTAAGGGAGATAAGAGTAACTGAAATATACTAATACAGATGGATTACTTGTTCTGAAATATGTTATACGATCTCACACCTTAATTTACTTTTACATGCTGTTCTTTCTACATAAATATATTTTCTAAATAAATATAAACTGTGGTTAAAATGGAGCTTGTTGGGAAGATGACACATAAGGAAAGATGTGGGTGTGAGGAAGTATCTATCAATGAAAAGAGTCAAACTCTGTAACATATTTCAAAGAGACTCATTCTGAGTCCAATATGAGTGACCATGGCCCATGACACAGCCCTCAGGAGGTCCTGAGAACATGTACCCAAGGTGGTCGGCAGCAGGGAGACATGAGATGTCAATACATTTAAGAAATACAAGAAATGTATTTACATTTCTTAAACACAATTTAAGAAATATATTTAAGAAATACATTGGCTTGGTTCAGAAAGGTGGGACAACTCAAAGCAGGGACTTCCAGGCTATAGGTAAATTTAAACATTTTCTGGTTGACAATTTGTTGAGTTATCTGAAGACCTGGGATCAATGGAAAGGAACATTCAGGTTAAGATAAAGGATTTTGGAGACCAAGTTTTATTGTGCAGAGGAATCTCTCAGATACCATACTTCAGAGGGAGCAGGCTGTACATTTTTCCTTATGTGACCTAAAAGGGTGCCTGGATCTTGGTTGAATATCTCTTGGATCTGGAAATGAAATTAAGGAAAACAAAAGGGGAAGGGAATTCTCTATAGAATGTGGATTTTTCCCACAAGAGACTTTGCAGGGCAATTTCAAGGTATGGCAAGGAAATATATTTTGGGGTTAAATATTTTTTTCCTTGTCTCATAATGTTATGCCAGAGTCAGATTGAAAAGTAAGTCACAATATAGTAGAGTCAAATAAAATCCATCCGATGAGAATTTATGGCTTGTAGAACATGAATCCCTAGACCCTTTAGGTAGAAATTTGGGCAAGATAAAAATTCAGAGCTTCGCCCTCATATCAAACATGAGTGAGGAGACTTCCAAGAAAAGGGGACAGTCTCCTAATTGAGGAGAATGCCTGGCATGTTTGAGGGATAGAAAGGAGCCCTGTGGATGGAAATAAGAGAAGAGGTGGGTGGGAAGAAGTAGAAAATGCAGCCAAACATAGCTTACAGATCATGTGTGACACTGAAAATCATATGTGTAATGCCATGCCTAACTACATAATCATCACTTTCTATTTCTTTGCCTTGTTATGTTGTCTTGAGAGCACATATTACTATCTATATTTATCCAATTTATTTGATTGTTAAAGGTCTCTAATTTTACTCTCCTTCTAGAATGGAAGATCCTTGGGACCAAGACCTTTACTCATACCTAGATTGGTGCCTTGGACCTAGTAATGTTCCAGTATATTTGTTGAAACATTAATGTTGCTTGGTATCTTCTTACACTTGCTAACTGTTACTTCCCTAGTTAGATCTGTTTTTCTAGTCATTGATATTTGTGCTCAAAATATATGTGCTGATTTGAACTACAACAACGAGAAATGAAAACAGCCTAGTGTCCTAGTAGGGATGTACTCCAAGTTTGTCAGCACAAAAGCTTTCACTGTGTTTATTTATTTATCTATCAACAATCTGTATGCCTGGATACACTGCAGCTACTCATTGGCAAGGATAAACCTCTGGCCATGCTTATAATACACACAAACAAATAATTAACAAGCTGTTCTTAGTTTCTATAAAGATGTAAAGTTAAGACCAATACTCTATTGTCCATATCCTCAGAAATTGGAGCTCTATTCCGCTTAGAAATATCTTCTTAATGGAGAAAAATCAGAAAGAAAGAAAGAGAAGAAAGAGAGAAAGAAAGAAGAAGAAGAAGAAGGAGAAGAAGGAGAAGGAGAAGGAGAGGGAGAGGGAGAGGGAGAAGGAGAAGGAGAAGAAGAAAGGAAGGAAGGAAGGAGAAGGAGAAGAAGAAGAGAGGAAGGAGAAGAAGAGTGGAAGAAGAAGAGGAAGAAGAAGAGGAAGAGGAAGAGGAAGAAGGAGAAGAAGAAGAAGAAGAAGAAGAGGAGGAGGAAATGGAAGGAAGGAAGGAAGGAAGGAAGGAAGGAAGGAAGGAAGGAAGGAAGGAAAGAAGGAAGGAAGGAAGAAGGAAGGAAGGAAGGTAGACAGGCAGGCAAGCAAGCAGGCAGGCAGAAACTAGCCCTCTTCAATATTTGTAGATTTTGTAGATTTGTACATTGTAGTATTTATGGATAAATTATTTGTTTATTATATGAATAAATAATAAAATAATGTATAAAATTAAAAATAAGCAGAATCCTCCACATATGTTGCTTATGTCATATTTCAATTATTTTCTTTTTTCTGTTTTATTTAATTTATTTACTTATAATTATTATTTTTTAGATGGGGTCTTGCTGAGTACAGTGGCCATTTATAGAAATAATCATGGCACACTACAGTCTCTGACTCCTGGACTCAAACAATCTCTCCGCCTTGGGTTCGCAAAGTGCTGGGATTGCAGACACCTAATTTTCATATCATACAGCCCAGCTTGTGAGTATCACATGAACAATAGGTAGGACAGAAATAAGGCCAATCAAGAACTATATGCTCAACCCAGAAATCCAGCAGAGACAACTTTTGTAATACCACCATTGCTTCCGGATGTTAGAGAAAAGTACACCTTATTATGGGACTTTTGGAAGATAATATCTATTGGAAATAACTCAAATGGAACTCTACAGAAAAAAGATATAGCAACATTTTTAAATTGAATATACAGAATTAATTAGAGATAGTCCATTCGATTATTTCTGTAAATAAATTATTCAAAGAGAAATGTAACGGATACTAACATAATCTGAGAAGTAGCAAGGCATAGGGTTTAATTTCATGAACACAAAAGCAACGCTGCGACTCAAACGCTAGCAATGCTGCTTCAAAAATCTGTGACCTTGGGCCAGTTACTTTAATTTCTCCGTACTTCAGTTTCTTTACATTTAAAATGATGCTAAAAATAGTACCTCTCTCACAGGGTTGGAATGAACACACATAAAATACTTAGAATACTACCTAGTACATAATAAGTACTATTTAAGTTTTAACTATTTTGAATAGATGTAATAAATATGTGCCAAGATGTACTCAGTATATCATTCAATTCTCATACAAACAATGCAAAATAGTATCCCCATTTATATCTTTAAAGGTTAGGAAACTGAGGCTCAACAAACGTACTAGCTCTGCCCAAATCCACACATGCAGTAGATTCTGAAGCCAATGTTTGAAAAAAGCTCATCACATTTGAGAACTTATATGTAAAACTCTTTCACGTCACTTCCAAGGTAATTATAGGTCACTAATTGCTAATATCTAATTTAATGGTAATTTATAGGTTCTTACGTCAAGCCCACAGAAGCTTTTCTTTTCTTGATCTTTTCCTTAATTTTTGAAATTGGCCTTATTTTCTGTGTGATGCTTCTTTAGATTCCTGTTTGCTCTTCTGTAAATTCAGATTCCCTTCCTTTCCCCCACCCCGCATTTATTTTCATAATAAATTTACTTTGTTGTATATATGTCCATCCTTTGGAAAGAACTAATAACTGCCTCTTGGGAATTCCTCACTTTTCAAAAAAGAGAACATTTTGGGTAAGAGAATATGTAATATTTTTCTCATAAACAAATGAACAATATGGTCCTTTTTTTCTTCTCCTTTATCTGTAGCCACTGTTAAGAGCAAAGTATATTATTCAAAAAGGCGTTAGTGATTGTCTCACCTGATGGACACACATTGGGGATATATGATGATACAGAAGGCAGACATTCTGCCTCGAAACATTTTATTATGTGTGGATTATAGGTAGCTGGTTCCCAACATTCAGATAATTGGAAACATCAAAATGTTTAAATGGATTCTCAAGAAGAGCTGATTCATTTAAATGTAGCACAAATTATTTGAAAATGAGAACTTATCTACTTCTTAAAATGAAAATGAGAAATGTACCCTGTGCATGCTTTTAATTCTAACATTTAAATGACATTGTAGCGTGATTTTTCTGAATGTAATGCTGAATTTTTATTTTATGTTGTTTGTTCACTAAAATAGTTAAGTACTTAAAATATTTTAGTCACACATAAAACAAATTTAAGTTTCATTACATCTGGTAATATGTTGCAAAATAAAAGTGTTTTGTAGAATATGTTTGCCAATAAATTATAAAAACTTAATAAAATAAAGATATTATAAATTGCACGTGACATAATACATTGGATAATAAATTATTAAAGCTTTCAAGTAAATTTCACAATGATCAATTATAACTTGGAAAAAAATTAGAAATTTAGAGGTGTTCCAAAAATTTGGAATATGAAAGGATAACCATAGCATTCCAAGTGCTGAAAATCTCATAAACAAAAGTTTAAATTTGGTAATGTGTCTGATACATGCTGTGATATGGTATAATGCCCATGGTGATCAATAGATATGGTTTATGATAATGCCCTACGAGATGAAACTTATTTGTTACCTTTCCCTTTTTCTATGTGTTACAGATGGGACTCCTGTTTCATTTGCTTAAATTACTGCAGCAATGATAAATTTTTGGCGTGAGGATCCAAACAGGGCCCCTCTTTTTAAAAGAAACCATGTTGGTATGTAATTTCATGTTTGCCTTTATGAAATTTAATTGATACTTTTCCTACTGTAACCTCTTCCATGAAAGCAAGCTCTTATTATTGATGATCCTTAGACTTATATATGTGACATATAGTCAAAGCATATATTATAGGGCATATATATTATAGAGCATACTTTATATATATACACAATACTATAAAGTATACTTTTTATATATACACAATATTGTATATATACACAATATATATATCTACTATATATTATATATATACACACACACAGAGTAAAGTTTTGCTGAAGTTGGTTGAATTAGCAAAGACGTAACTAATATGAAGAACCCCACAAAAAAAGTCAAGGAAGCCTGGGAAAAGAGTGTTCTTGGCAAAGGAAACATAAGTTTAAAGGCTTTAAGTCTCAGAGGACTGGAGAAATAAGAATATGGCAATGCTGACTGAAACGGAATGCAGTTGGAAGAATTAGAGTAGATGGGCTCAGAAAGGTGCAGAGCACAGGTTCTATAAGACATTGTAGGATAAAGTAAGAGTCTGGATTATAGTCAAAGAGTAGGGAAACATTATTAGGTTGTGTTCAGAAAAAGAATTCTGTGATATAATGTGCATATTTAAAGGTAACTTTGTGTAGAGTGTTCTATTGTGCAGAGAATAGACTGTTAGGAGTAAAAGTAGAAACTTTTGCCCAGTGACAGACACTGGTGGCCCAGAGAAGGGTAGAAACAGAGTTGGATTTTGGAGCTACAGAGACTGTGCTTGCTGATAAATTAGAAAGAGGGATAACTTATTCTATTTTATAGAATAAAGAGTTGTTTGATTCTAAAAAAAGCGGGGGTGGGGGAGAAGGAAGAGGTGTAGGAGGAGTAGACACAGAGAACAAGAAGAATCTAATAAAAACTATCTAGTCATTTGGCTTGAGTAACTGGGTGGCTGAGGAATTCCACCAAAGGGCAAGAAATGGCTGACTGATACATGGTTTGGGCACATGTAAATCACAAGTATTATTTTGGGCATGTTATTGAGATTGTCAACTAGATGATTACACTTGAGTTTGAAATATGACATTGATTATTGAAGATTATCTTAAATATCTGCAAAAACATTTTGTATTATTGATAGTATATTAAATACAGAACATTTAAGTAACATGGTTATGATTTCAATTATTTATTAAAATAATCATAATTCAAACCCCAAGTTGACTCTCAAGGTAAGTTTGGTTGGTTTGTACCACTCTTCACTATGCCTAACCTGCAATGAAGGATCCAACATATATTCAGATAGCAGTAACTTAAGACAGAGTGTGACCAATAAAAATTATAACTGAGAAGAAAGACCTTTTTTTGGCTGGTGGAATGCATGAAGTCATTCTAGGAGAAATAGTTGGTGGGTTGAAGAGGTGAGTTTCAATAGGTAAAGTTGATGGCAAAGACAGAATGTGGGGATGGGCAAGGCAAAGGAGAAGGCAGAATGTTGATGCTAGATATTGGCTATTATGGTAAAGAAATTACATTTTCTTCTGAAAAGAAAAAGCTCTGTAAGTTTTTGAGTAGGGTTAGATGACTGGCCATATGAAAGTATTAATAATGTACAGCATATGTCCCTCTTATAGAAAACCATTAAAGGTCTAACGAAATGGACCAAAATTCACCTATTTTACATGTAATAAACCTGAAACTATGATGAAAGTTTACTCACAAAAGATTATATAAATAGCTAATGGTTAATCCGGAATTAGAATTCAGGTGTCATGGTGTATCAATTAAATATTTCTTGTATTCCTGGAGTGTAGTGACTATTCACAGGCACAGTCATTATAGCACTCTGCAGCCTCAAACTTCTGGTCTCAAATGATCCTCTTACCTCAGCCTCCAGAGTAGCAATGACTACAGGTGTGCACCACTGTACCCAGCTATGGCATGGATTATTCATCAATGTCAAATTCTATTAGGAAGGATCCTCCCTTTCTATCTTATGTGGAATATTTAACTTGATTACTATTAATATGCAAAAGTTTTATGTTATACTCATGTATTAGTTTGTTCCCACACTGCTATAAAGAAAGACCTAAGACTGGTTAATTTATAAAGGAGACAGGTTTAATTGACCCACAGTTCCTCATGGCTAGGAAAGGCTCAGGAAACATAAAATAATGGTGGAAGGGGAAGCAGGCATGCCTTACAAGGCAGCAGGAGGGAGACAGCAAGCAAAAGCAGGGAAAACTGCCTTATAAAACAATGAGATCTTGTGATAACTCACTATGATGAAAACAGCATAGGGGAAACCACCCCTGTGATCCAATCACTGCCCCCTTGGTTCCTCCCTCCACACTTGAGTATTGTGGGGATTACAATTCAAGATAAGATGTGCATGGGGACATAGAGCCAAACCATATCATTCCATCCCTGGCCCCTCCCAAATCTCACATCCTCACATTTATAAACACAATCATGCCTTTTCAACAGTCCCCCAAAGTCTTAACTCATTCCGGCATTAATCCAAAAATCCGTAGTCCAAAGTCACATCTGAGACAAGGCAAATCCCTTCTGCCTATGAACCTGTAAAATGAAAAGCAAGTTAGGTACTTTCTAGATACAATGGGGCACAGGCATTGGGTAAACGCTCCTATTTCAAAAGAGAGTAATTGGCCAAAACAAAGAGGCCATAGACCCCATGCAAGCCCCAAATCCAGTGAGGCAGTCATTAAATCTTAAAGCTCCTAATTAATCTCCTTTCATTCCATGTCTCACATCCAAATCATGCTGATGCAAGATGTGGGCTCCCATGGTCTTGGGCACCTCTGCTCCTATGGCTTTGTAAGGTACAGCCTCCATCCCAGTTGTTTTCATGGGCTGGTGTTGAGTGTCTGCGGCTTTTCCAGGTGTGTGGTGCAGGCTGTTGGTGGATCTAGCATTCTGGGATCTGGTGGAGGTTCCCTAACCTCAATTGTTGACTTCTGTGCACCTGCAGGCCCAACACCACATGTAAGTTGTCAAGGCTTGAGGCTTGCACCTTCTGAAGCCATGGCCCAAGATATACACTGGGACCTTTTAGCCATGGCTGGGCCACAGGGTGCCAAATCCAGAGGGCACACAGAGCAGCAGCGGGGCCCAGCCCAGGAAACCATTTTCCCACCTAACCCTCTGGTTCTGTGATGGGAGGGGTTGCCATCAAGATCTCTGACATATCCTGGGGACATTTTCCCATTGTCTTGGTGGTTAACATTTTGCTCCTTGTTACTTATGCAAATCCCTGTGCTGGCTTGATTTTCTCTCCAGAAAATGGGTTTTTCTTTTCTATCGTATCATCAGGCTGCAAATTTTCCAAACATTTATGCTCTGCTTCCCTTTTGAATATAAGTTCCAATTTCGGATCATCTCCCTCAAGTTCAAAGATCCACAGATCTCTAGGGCAGAGGCAAAATGCCACCAGTCTCTTTGCTAAAGTATAGCAAGAGTGGCCTTTGCTCCAACTCCCAAAAATTCCTCATCTCCCTCTGAGACCACCACATCCTGTACCTTATTGTCCATATCACTGTCAGGATTTTGGTCAAAGCCATTCAACAAGGACCTGGGAAGCTCCAAATTTTCGCACATCTTCCTGTCTTCTTCTGAGCCCTCCAAACTGTTGCAACCTCTGCCTGTTATCCGGTTCCAAAGTTCCTTCCACATTTTTGGGTATCTTTATAGCAATAACCCACTCTCCAGCTACCAATTTATGGTATTAATCCATTCTCACACTGCTTAAAGAAATACTCGAGACTGGGTAATTTATAAAGGAAAGAGGTTTAAATTACTCAGTTTCACATGGCTGGGGAGGCCTCAGGAAGGAGAAGCAAGGTGTGCATTTCATGGTGGCAGGAAAGAGACAGTGAACAAAAGCATGGAAAAACTGCCTTATAAAACCATTGGATCTCATGGGCACTCACTCAGTATCATAGAAACAGCATATGGGACACTGCGCCCATGATCCAATCACTTCCCACCTGGACCCCTCCTTTGACACGTGAGGATTATGAGGATTACAATTCAAGATGAGATTCGCGTGGGGACACAGAAACAAACTGTATCAATCCTCATTATGAAATCTAATAATATTATTTATCAACAGATTTTAATCTAATAAAATGAGATATTTATTGTTAAAAGATTATTATCAATGTTGTATATTATATACAAAAAATGTTGGCTTGTTACTAAAAATGTCACTTCAAAAGAGTAAGGAGAATCAGTTACTAATCTGACTTGGACTAAAATTCCGCATATCTTTGTCATAGCATTTAAACAATGTATGATATTTATTTGCCCATCTTGGAGATGTTACTTTTATATCTGCATTCCCTATACCTAGTTTAAGACTTGATATATTATCTGAAAAAAGTACTACAAATCATTTGAATTATCCAAAAATACATCATTATCATCACCAGCACCACTATTATCATTACTACGTTGTGACTTGTCTGAAGCTTGTCTCTTTCATTTGTTTTATTTGAAAGTGACTGAAACCCAAAATTAATCAGTCTACCCAAAAGGAAGATTTATGATGAACACATTGGGACACATCTGAATGACCCAAGGCAATGACCCAAGGGGCCTAGATGGGCATTAGCTTCTTAATATGATCCAAGTATCCAGAGTTCTCAGAAAGACACAAATTTGTCCAGCTCAAATGGAGTATCTAGCCACAAACAAATTTTATCTGCTAAGGGTCATGGACATGTTTTGATATGAAATGCCTATTACCATAACCATTCAAATAACTGAAGTTTGGAGATTAGTCAATTTGATGAGTTGTCAATTCACACAAAATTAAGTGCTGAAAGCCACTTTCTAAGTAATCAATTTTCCAGTTGAATATGTAAAAATGTCCAATTGTAAAATATGTAAAATTCACCAAATACACTAGCTATCAAAAATGTTTCCAACAGGTTTGATGGGTCAGTTAACAGCTTTAACAAGGATGTATACATTTCATCACTCCTGACACATAATTTAATATATAAACACAGAGACACATCTATACATATATATGTATCTTCATAAATATTAACTTTCTGACAATTTTAAATATAAACTGAACCTAATTAATATTATAGTTAGTTCCCAAAGATAACACATTATACCTGACATACTTTAAACTTGGAAAGTTAAAAACATCAAAAAGCCTCTAAAAAATATCTAAAGTAGCTGAAAGAATCACATTATTTATTCAATACTGGAAGTTTGGTTTTTAACAAGAAGCAATTGGAAACATTGACTTGTTAGCTGTTAAAAGAGATTCAATATCAAAGAATAAAAGTGTCCAAGTAGGGAAACAAGGTATGGATGCCCTGGAGGGATAACTATAATGGACTCCATGATAGAAATGGACTAGAAAGTCACAGGAGCAACCACATCACACAATAAATTGTTGCAACTAATTTCTAAATAAAACAAGTGAAATGTAAAATGCTACCCAAAATTTCCACATGAATCCTAAAGCCCTGAAAACTACAAAACTAAAATAAAGTGTAGTTGAGTTTGTTTTTTTAATTATATGAACCCCAAAATTTCCCACATAAAATAATGATGCTTTGGTTACAGAGCATACCATTTGCATGTTGAAAGAAATATATACACATATTTAGAATTTTAATATAAATACTTGGTTTGTAATGTTCATAGTTACATTTCAGTAGTGGCAACCTAAATTGTATATTCCTTTTAAGCTCTTAAAATGTTCTTATTAAAGCATTTAAATTATTGTGTTAATTTGTTAAAATCATAACCAAATTTCACAAATGTGTTAAATTGGTCATTTGGCAATATATTCATCAGAAAGACTGGTTTTTGGCAGAATTACTATGTGGCAAACTGAATTTCAGTAATTTGGTTTGGTAAATTTATCTTCAGCAAATTGGTTTGATTTCATGCATGGTTGGCGGATAATGTTTATTCTTATGGATGTCTCCTACCCAAAGATCTCAAATCACGCCAGTGGTAGAATACAAACAAATGATACTCTTCATATTCCTATCTCTAGTTTAGCAGATAGCCTCTCTCTTTTTTGTGGTAGAAGAATCATTGACATGCCAGTAAGCTAAAAATGTCATGCTCCCTGGTGGGACTGCTAAAGGAGTTAAAACAAATTGAGTATTTAAATAATGCCTTTGGGGCACCTTTATTTATTTCCCCCGCAGTCAATTCAGTTTTTAGCTTCACGCCCATTATGATTCAAGTACTAACTCTGCCAGAAGGCTTGCCATCACATGGAAATAACCATGGCCTTTGTTAAATCCCTTTGCTTCTGTAGCTTGCTTCAAAACTTGGCAGAACAGAAGAGGAAGCTGCAAGCTGCTGATGGCTGGTGTTCTCACACTGCCGCCATCAGTCACTCTATGTCTGGTTCTTCAGTGCCCAGTTCTCCAGGATCTGGGGTCAATTCTAGATCCTGCTATGGGCTCAGATCTTACCGGGGAAAATGTCTGACAAAATTTTTTTTGGCAGATGCATTATCTGAACACTCCCTGCCAAAATCTCTGCTGTGAGCAATGCAAAACCTGGCCAGCCTTGAGAAGGGTTGGCCAAGTTCCAACCGTTGGAATAACCCACATATTCCACCTACTGTGCCATTTGGACTGCTGCCAAATGCAAAATCATCTGCCAAGAGCAATGTATGCTTCTGTGTCTCCCAGCGGACTGCCTCCAGGAATCAGGACACCATTTTTTTCCTCTATATTTGCATGCCCTCCATCCTGTGATCCCCATTCAGCCCCAATTATGCCATGCCCCACAGGACCATATTCTGCATCTCATATGTCCCTTCCAACGCTACCTAGACTGCAGGGTGAACCCACAGATCCACCTCTAGCTGCTCTTTAAGTCCATAGGGATCCATATCTTGTGAATCTTGACCACCAGGAATGGGAGGGCATTATCTCACCCCTAATATGCCATACGCCTCTCCAGGGCCACATCCTGTTCCTCCTCCTCCCCAAGCACCAGGGCCAGCACCACATGTTCCACAGGGCCACTGTTTTGCCAGGAGCCTGCAGATTACCCCCACCATATTCTGACCATACAGAAGCATATCCTACACCAGGACTCTATCTTATTCCCAATAATCTTTTCCAAGTGCCCCCAGGACCTTCTAGAGTTCTGCCGATGCCAGGTGGCCCTCATTCTTACTATTAGGTTAACAATAGATGAAGACATGATCTTTGCTTTTTTAAGTAGATGTATGTAAGCACAAATGCATATATAAAAATTTCTGGCTTCACTTTTCTTAAAGGGTATTCCAGAAAGAACAACCCTTGTACCTCTCAGAGAAGATACCCGTCTCTTATACTTAGATATGTAGTACATTAGATGGATATAATCAGATAGTGTAGAAGTAAATAATTCAAATGTGATTTTTATTTAGTTTTCATAGAAAGTTATACATGATTAAGTATTGAATAGCTCTTTTATACAAATTGTGTAAATTATAAAACTATGCACAAATCTAAACTGATGTGGATTATTGTTACAAACTGAAACTTTATTGGCAAATTATTTCAAGTATTTTTGCATAATTACCCCCCAATAAATAAACTTTGAACACATTCACATTATAGTCTTAACCAAATGATGCCTTTCAACATTTTGAGCTGCTTTATTTATAGGATAAACAAACCTGTTTCTCTTGAGGTTATATTTCGGGTACATATTTAATATTGTCAGTAATTTTTGTCAGACGTTGAGTCCATTAGCCAGCCAGTGTTCATTTTTTATCCTTGATCATTCAGTAAAATCTTTTTCTTAATTTGTTTTATTTTTATCAATATGAGTCATACAGCACTCAAATCTGCCATTTAAGGAAATTAACTTCTTTTCTTTTCAATCCAGGCCAACATGTCTGTAAATTATATTCTTGGAAAATTAATGATCTCTTTGTATTGCTTTGGAGTAGATCAGGAAATGTTCAGATTGTTTTGGGAAGAATTCAAGTAAGGAAATAATTCTCTCTTTTGTTTTAAACCTCATACTATACAAACTGTAGGAAATGGTTTCTTGGAAGAAGTAATTTTCATGCCCACAAAACCTGAGGTATTTATTCTGCCTAGACTATTCCCTGTAGTCCCTCTCCTCCCCAGTTCTTTAGGAGAAGCATTTCTCTTGATTCCTCTCTGATACAGAAAACTGGCACATTCTAGGGGTCTATCATAAAAGCATATAGCAGTTATGTCTAGAGAGCCTTAAGTCATATGGACATGAGTGTTCTAGTGTTCTCTTTGGTACAAGTGTGAATCAAAATATGCATCTGTCTCTCAGAGTCTGGTTAACAGTTCAGTTCTATATTTGGTGACAGGTAAATAAATAGACTTGAATGCTGTCTTTGAAAAAAAAAAAACGTCCTCTAGCTTTAGCACTGAAAATAATAACAAATTGTAGATCTTTGCAACTGAGTTTAAAACTTGAAAATGGCAGAGCAAGGTGTCTACCTAGGTTTAACATTAAGGCAGATGCTTAATACAACTTCAGAAAATCATGAAGGCAATGATGCATATTTCAATGCTGCACATAAAATCCATATTTGGTCCTTACAGATGACCTTAAGAAGGAGGGCGCCTTTTGTGTGTGAATGTGTACGTGTGTGTCCATGCATGTGCATATGCATACAGGCATGCATGTGTGTAGGCAAGTGACTGTGTTTTTAAGTTACAGATATGATATTTGGTCATCCAAAATAAAAATAACAAAGTCAGAGGTCACCCAAAATTTGAGAAAACAGCATTCTTTTAAAATGAGGCCACCATTCACTGAGTCAGCTGATCTAGAAATTAATTTATTAAACTAAATTAGTATTTGTACATGCTCTTATGGACACCAAAACTGCAGCAGTGAACAAAATAGACAGAAATCAAGTCTTAACAAGCTTGCATTAGAGTGGGAAAAATTATAATGCAGAAAAAAATTAATTAAAATGTATAGCATGTCAAGTGGTGTTAAGAGCCAAGAAAAGAACTATGCAGGCAAATGGATAGGCGGTACCCAGTTGGATAGGGATGTGTGTGTCTGTGTGTGTGTGTGTGTACAGTTGTGGCTATGTGATCAATGTTAGCCTTACTCAGAAAGTAAGACCTGGAAGACTTGAGAACTTCAAACATGGAGAGTTCATGGAGAAAAGTACTCCAGGGAAAAGGAAGAGTAAGTACAAATGCTCTAAAACAGGGGCTTGTCTGACATATTCCAGGAAGGGTAATGAGGTCAGTGCAGTTGGAGGGTAAGGGGAATATAAGATGAGATCAGGGAGATGAGTAGGGGCCGGATTGTATAGGAGCTTGAAGTCCTTATAAGGAATCCACTGTAGGGAATCATCACAAGGACTTGCAGGCCTTTTTGACAGTTTTCTCTCCTTCATCCCTGACATTCAATAAATCAATAAATTCTATAGATGTACTCCAGGAATGTCCGCAGAATTCCTTTGCTTCTCTGGCTTTCTACCATTACTGCACTAGATCAGCTTTTATCATTACTTGCTTGGACAATTTCAGTAGCCGTCATGCTGGGCAACCTGATTTTTCTGTCCTCCCCGTTGGCACTAGAGAAGTCTTCCTTAATCCATTTAAAATCACAAATCTCATCACATGAAAACTTAAACACATTTTCATTGCAACATGATAAGCCCGAAGGCCAACATGGTATTCACAAACATAGTGGACAATCTTGTCTTAACTTTTCAGTCTTATCCCCAGTTGGTACATTCACCTCCAACCTCTCTATACCTACAACAATCCACTTATACTTAATTTGAGTTAGATAATACCAGGCCTCAGTACTTTTGATCTCAAATAGTAATTTGCACTTTATTGTATTTCTTAGTAATCTTTAGGGATTGGACTCCATGTGTTGTTTCTGTCTGTGTTACAAAGATGTTTTCTGCATGTGGCTTTATGCTGCATATTCAACCTAATAGACTATTTCTGGGTATCTATGGAGGGCAAGAATGGTGAGATCACCAGGATACTCCTATCAGAACCATTAAACTGCTTGATAATATAGAATAATGAATGGGTACCTGTGATGACAGCAAATTTATAGGTACGTAACATATTTAAGAGTATGGGCCCTGGAGTCAGATTATTTGATATTGGGAAAGAGACTTAAATTCCTTTGTGTAAACTGAAATTAATAACGATGCCAAACTGGTTGGGTTATTACAAAGATTATCATAGTCCCTATCACATCACATATTCTGAATAAATATTTACTACAGTAGTCTTCCCTTATCCACAGGGAATACACTCCAAATCCCCTAGAGGATGCCTGAAACCATGGATAATACCAAACTTCATGTGTAGTGTACTCCAATTTCTTTTCCTTCTTTATTTTAATGGAAAGAAGATCCATTCTTATGATAGATCTTAGCAACCTCATCATACATTTTATTCCTTTCCTTATTAAATCAAGAACTTTATTGTTTTCACTTAAAGGAAGCATCTACAGCTTCTCTTTGGCATGTTTGAATTACCAGCATTACTACTCTTGTCCTTTGAGATCACTATTGAGTAAAATAAGGGTTACTTGAACACAAGCACTGCAATACCATGAAAGTCGGTCTGATAAGGCAGATGGCTACTAAGTGACCAACAGGCAGGTAGCATATACAGCTCAGATATTCTGGACAAAGGGATGATTTATATCCAGGGTGGAGCGGAGTGTGAGATTTCCTCAAACTACTCAGAATGGCACACAATTTAAAACTAGTAAGTTGTTTATTTCTGGAATTATTTTTTAATGGAGTCTCGCTCTGTCACCAGGCTGGAGTGCGGTGGTGCGATCTCAGCTCACTGCAACTTCCGCCTCTGGGGTTCAAGTGATTCTCCTGCCTCAGCCTCCCAGAATTTTTCATTTTATATTTTCAGATCATAGTTGAACACGGGTAACAAACCACAGCAGGCAAAACAGGAGATAAATGAGGACTAATGTATACTGAATATTAGAAGCCAAGTTCACCATTAAGAATGTACGGAATGGGACGGGGCGGAGCAAGATGGCCGAATAGGAACAGCTCCAGTCTCCAACTCCCAGAGCGAGCGACACAGAAGACCGGTGATTTCTGCATTTTCAACTGAGGTACTGGGGTCATCTCACTAGGGAGTGCCGGACAATCGGTGCTGGTCAGCTGCTGCAGCCTGACCAGCGAGAGCTGAAGCAGGGCGAGGCATCGCCTCACCTGGAAGCGCAAGGGGGAAGGGGATCCGTTTTCCTAGCCAGGGGAACTGAGACACACAACACCTGGAAAATCGGGTAACTCCCACCCCAATACTGCGCTGTAAGCATACAGGCACACCAGGAGAATATATCCCAATCCTGGCCGGGAGGGTCACACGCCCACGAAGCCTCCCTCACTGCTGACACAGCAGTCTGCCGCTATCTATCCGCAAGGCAGCAGCGAGGCTGGGGGAGGGGCGCCCGCCATTGCTGAGGCTTAAGTAGGTAAACAAAGCCGCTGGGAAGCTCGAACTGGGTGGAGCTCACAGCAGCTCAAGGAAGCCTGCCTGTCTCTGTAGTCTCCACCTCTGGGGACAGCGCACAGCTGAAGACCAACAGGGGAAGTAGCGGGAGCCGGTGCAGACGCGAACGACTCTGTCTGACAGCTTTGGGGAGAGCCGTGGATCTCCCAACGCGGAGGTTGAGATCTGAGAACGGACAGACTGCCTGCTGAGGTGTATCTCTGACCCCTGAGTAGCCTAGCTGGGAGAAATCCCCCACTAGGGGCAGTCTGACACCCCACACCTCACAGGGTGGAGTACACCCCTGAGAGGAAACTTCCAAAGGAAGAATCAGACAGGTACACTCGCTGTTCAGCAATATTCTATCTTCGGCAACCTCTGCTGCTGATACCCAGGCAAACAGGGTCTGAAGTGGACCTCAAGCAATCTCCAACAGACCAACAGACAGTCCTTCTGACTGTCAGAAGGAAAACTATCAAACAGGAAGGACACCTATACCAAAACCCCATCAGTACGTCACCACCATCAAAGACCAGAGACAGATAAAACCACAAAGATGGGGAAGAAGCAGGGCAGAAAAGCTGGAAATTCAAAAAATAAGAGCGCATCTCCCCCTGCGAAGGAGCGCAGCCCATCGCCAGCAACGGATCAAAGCTGGTCAGAGAATGACTTGGACGAGAGGAGAGAAGGAGGCTTCAGTCCATCAAACTTCTCAGAGCTAAAGGAGGAATTACGTACCCAGCGCAAAGAAACTAAAAATCTTGAAAAAAGAGTGGAAGAATTGACAGCTAGACTAATTAATGCAGAGAAGATCATAAACGAAATGACAGAGATGAAAACCAAGACACGAGAAATACGTGACAAATGCACAAGCTTCAGTAACCGACTCGATCAACTGGAAGAAAGAGTATCAGCGATTGAAGATCAAATGAATGAAACGAAGCGAGAAGAGAAACCAAAAGAAAAAAGAAGAAAAAGAAATGAGCGAAGCCTGCAAGAAGTATGGGATTACGTAAAAAGACCAAATCTACGTCTGATTGGGGTGCCTGAAAGTGAGGGGGAAAATGGAACCAAGTTGGAAAACACTCTTCAGGATATCATCCAGGAGAACTTCCCCAACCTAGTAGGGCAGGCCAACATTCAAATTCAGGAAATACAGAGAACGCCACAAAGATACTCCTCCAGAAGAGCAACTCCAAGACACATCATTGCCAGATTCACCAAAGTTGAAATGAAGGAAAAAATCTTAAGGGCAGCCAGAGAGAAAGGTCGGGTTACCCACAAAGGGAAGCCCATCAGACTAACAGCAGATCTCTCGGCAGAAACTCTACAAGCCAGAAGAGAGTGGGGGCCAATATTCAACGTTCTTAAAGAAAAGAATTTTAAACCCAGAATTTCATATCCAGCCAAACTAAGTTTCATAAGTGAAGGAGAAATAAAATCCTTTACAGATAAGCAAATGCTTAGAGATTTTGTCACCACCAGGCCTGCCTTACAAGAGACCCTGAAGGAAGCCCTAAACATGGAAAGGAACAACCGGTACCAGCCATCACAAAAACATGCCAAAATGTAAAGACCATCGAGGCTAGGAAGAAACTGCATCAACTAACGAGCAAAATAACCAGTTAATATCATAATGGCAGGATCAAGTTCACACATAACCATATTAACCTTAAATGTTAATGGACTAAATGCTCCAATTAAAAGACACAGACTGGCAAACTGGATAAAGAGTCAAGACCCATCAGTCTGCTGTATTCAGGAGACCCATCTCACAGGCAGAGACATACATAGGCTCAAAATAAAGGGATGGAGGAAGATCTACCAAGCAAATGGAGAACAAAAAAAAGCAGGGGTTGCAATCCTTGTCTCTGATAAAACAGACTTTAAACCATCAAAGATCAAAAGAGACAAAGAAGGCCATTACATAATGGTAAAGGGATCAATTCAACAGGAAGAGCTAACTCTCCTAAATATATATGCACCCAATACAGGAGCACCCAGATTCATAAAGCAAGTCCTTAGAGACTTACAAAGAGACTTAGACTCCCATACAATAATAATGGGAGACTTCAACACTCCGCTGTCAACATTAGACAGATCAACGAGACAGAAAGTTAACAAGGATATCCAGGAATTGAACTCATCTCTGCACCAAGCGGACCTAATAGACATCTATAGAACTCTCCACCCCAAATCAACAGAATATACATTCTTCTCAGCACCACATCGCACTTATTCCAAAATTGACCACATAATTGGAAGTAAAGCACTCCTCAGCAAATGTAAAAGAACAGAAATTATAACAAACTGTCTCTCAGACCACAGTGCAATCAAACTAGAACTCAGGACTAAGAAACTCAATCAAAACCACTCAACTACATGGAAACTGAACAACCTGCTCCTGAATGACTACTGGGTACATAACGAAATGAAAGCAGAAATAAAGATGTTCTTTGAAACCAATGAGAACAAAGATACAACATACCAGAATCTCTGGGACACATTTAAAGCAGTGTGTAGAGGGAAATTTATAGCACTAAACGCCCACAAGAGAAAGCAGGAAAGATCTAAAATTGACACTCTAACATCACAATTAAAAGAACTAGAGAGGCAAGAGCAAACACATTCAAAAGCTAGCAGAAGGCAAGAAATAACTAAGATCAGAGCCGAACTGAAGGAGATAGAGACACAGAAAACCCTCCAAAAAATCAATGAATCCAGGAGTTGGTTTTTTGAAAAGATCAACAAAATTGACAGACCGCTAGCAAGGCTAATAAAGAAGAAAAGAGAGAGGAATCAAATAGATGCAATAAAAAATGATAAAGGGGATATCACCACTGACCCCACAGAAATACAAACTACCATCAGAGAATACTATAAACGCCTATACGCAAATCAACTAGAAAATCTAGAAGAAATGGATAAATTCCTGGACACTTACACTCTCCCAAGGCTAAACCAGGAAGAAGTTGAATCCCTGAATAGACCAATAGTAGGCTCTGAAATTGAGGCAACAATTAATAGCCTACCCACCAAAAAAAGTCCAGGACCAGATGGATTCACAGCTGAATTCTACCAGAGGTACAAGGAGGAGCTGGTAGCATTCCTTCTGAAACTATTCCAATCAATAGAAAAAGAGGGAATCCTCCCTAACTCATTTTATGAGGCCAACATCATCCTGATACCAAAGCCTGGCAGAGACACATCAAAAAAAGAGAATTTTAGACCAATATCCCTGATGAACATTGATGCAAAAATTCTCAATAAAATACTGGCAAACCGGATTCAGCAGCACATCAAAAAGCTTATCCACCATGATCAAGTGGGCTTCATCCCTGGGATGCAAGGCTGGTTCAACATTCGCAAATCAATAAACGTAATCCAGCATATAAACAGAACCAAAGACAAGAACCACATGATTGTCTCAATAGATGCAGAAAAGGCTTTTGACAAAATTCAACAGCCCTTCATGCTAAAAACGCTCAATAAATTCGGTATTGATGGAAAGTACCTCAAAATAATAAGAGCTATTTATGACAAACCCACAGCCAATATCATACTGAATGGGCAAAAACTGGAAAAATTCCCTTTGAAAACTGGCACAAGACAGGGATGCCCTCTCTCACCACTCCTATTCAACATAGTGTTGGAAGTTCTGGCTAGGGCAATCAGGCAAGAGAAAGAAATCAAGGGTATCCAGTTAGGAAAAGAAGAAGTCAAATTGTCCCTGTTTGCAGATGACATGATTGTATATTTAGAAAACCCCATCGTCTCAGCCCAAAATCTCCTTAAGCTGATAAGCAACTTCAGCAAAGTCTCAGGATACAAAATTAATGTGCAAAAATCACAAGCATTCTTATACACCAGTAACAGACAAGCAGAGAGCCAAATCAGGAATGAACTTCCTTTCACAATTGCTTCAAAGAGAATAAAATACCTAGGAATCCAGCTTACAAGGGATGTCAAGGACCTCTTCAAGGAGAACTACAAACCACTGCTCAGTGAAATAAAAGAGGACACAAACAAATGGAAGAACATACCATGCTCATGGATAGGAAGAATCAATATCGTGAAAATGGCCATACTGCCCAAGGTTATTTATAGATTCAATGCCATCCCCATCAAGCTACCAATTACTTTCTTCACAGAATTGGAAAAAACTGCTTTAAAGTTCATATGGAACCAAAAAAGGGCTCGCATTGCCAAGACAATCCTAAGTCAAAAGGACAAAGCTGGAGGCGTCACGCTACCTGACTTCAAACTATACTACAAGGCTACAGTCACCAAAACAGCATGGTACTGGTACCAAAACAGAGATATAGATCAATGGAACAGAACAGAGTCCTCAGAAATAATACCGCACATCTACAGCCATCTGATCTTTGACAAACCTGAGAGAAACAAGAAATGGGGAAAGGATTCCCTATTTAATAAATGGTGCTGGGAAAATTGGCTAGCCATAAGTAGAAAGCTGAAACTGGATCCTTTCCTTACCCCTTATACGAAGATTAATTCAAGATGGATTAGAGACTTAAATGTTAGACCTAATACCATAAAAACCCTAGAAGAAAATCTAGGTAGTACCATTCAGGACATAGGCATGGGCAAGGACTTCATGTCTAAAACACCAAAAGCAACGGCAGCAAAAGCCAAAATTGACAAATGGGATCTAATTAAACTAAAGAGCTTTTGCACAGCAAAAGAAACTACCATCAGAGTGAACAGGCAACCTACAGAATGGGAGAAAATTTTTGCAACCTACTCATCTGACAAAGGGCTAATATCCAGAATCTACAAAGAACTCAAACAAATATACGAGAAAAAAACAAACAACCCCATCAAAAAGTGGGGAAAGGATATGAACAGACATTTCTCAAAAGAAGATATTCATACAGCCAACAGACACATGAAAAAATGCTCATCATCACTCGCCATCAGAGAAATGCAAATCAAAACCACAATGAGATACCATCTCACACCAGTTAGAATGGCAATCATTAAGAAGTCAGGAAACAACAGGTGTTGGAGAGGATGTGGAGAAATAGGAACACTTTTACACTGTTGGTGGGATTGTAAACTAGTTCAACCATTATGGAAAACAGTATGGCAATTCCTCAAGGATCTAGAACTAGATGTACCATATGACCCAGCCATCCCACTACTGGGTATATACCCAAAGGATTACAAATTATTCTACTACAAAGACACATGTACACGTATGTTTATTGCGGCACTATTCACAATAGCAAAGACTTGGAATCAACCCAAATGTCCATCTGTGACAGACTGGATTAAGAAAATGTACACCATATACACCATGGAATACTATGCAGCCATAAAAAGGATGAGTTTGCGTCCTTTGTAGGGACATGGATGCAGCTGGAAACCATCATTCTTAGCAAACTATCACAAGAACAGAAAACCAAACACCGCATGTTCTCACTCATAGGTGGGAACTGAACAATGAGATCACTTGGACTCGGGAAGGGGAACATCACGCACTGGGGCCTATCATGGGGAGGGGGGAGGGGGGAGGGGGGAGGAGGGAGGGCTTGCATTGGGGAGTTATACAAGATATAAATGATGAATTGATGGGTGCTGACGAGTTGATGGGTGCAGCACACCAACATGGCATAAGTATACATATGTAACAAACCTGCACGTTATGCACATGTACCCTAGAACTTAAAGTATAATAATAAAAAAAAAAAAAAAAAAAAAAAAAAAAAAAAAAAAAAAAAAGAATGTACGGAATGAATTCACCCTGCTAAGGTAGAGTCTTGTGAAGGGAAAACATATGGGGTCAAGTGAAAAGTGTTAGATGGTTCAGAGAAAGATGAATACTGTTTCTGTAATGAGAGACTCCCAGAATAGGTTTAGGCACAACATTGACTCACTTGATACACCCATGAGTTTATACACTATTTGGGCAGTTTCAGGGCTTCTGGGCACCCAATTCAGAGGTGGCCATAGCATACTAAAGTGGGAACCACATACCTGCCACATGAGATCCATTTTTGATATACTGGGAGAGTTCTTACTACTTAGAAACAAAGTTAGTCTAAGAAGAGAATTTATCTTGTGGGTTTAGAGCCATAAAATGACATTTTGCACTATTTTATAATTCAATTCTATTCCAATGTTTGTGCAGTCAAGATAATTACTTGCTATTATATATATTCCTGGAGCCTATTTCAAGGAATGATATATAACAGGACTCCATAAGTTTTTGCTCAATGAATTAATACTGAATCTTCACTTCCTCTTGGCAATCAATATTTTAATTACATTGGTGGCAGTTATGGTTAATTCATGAAGCACTAATGGGAAGCAAGCACATTCCACAGGAAGAAAATATAGAACAGAATGCAACAAATAGCACTATGGATACCATTAGGTAAATTATTAGTCTCTCTTCCCACCCTGCCCCATGGCCTGTGTAGTATAATCCAAACCCCATATGGCATATAACAGCAGTGCTAAACACCTTCTGTTAGTGTCATTTCTATTCATTTTACAAATCTTTTAGCAGTCGTTGAAGCTCAAAATCGTGTTGGTAACTTAGACTCTCTATTTACCTTCCCTGTTACTTTAATCAATTTATCGCGTTAAAGTTATGAGTTAAAGTAACAATGATAAAGGAGAAAGTTCATGTTCTCAATGTGCTCAAGTTTTGCTGTGAGGAGAGACAAGTAAGCAGAAAATATAAATGCTTGAGAAATACATAGAGAACTCTGCAGATGTAGGATATGAAACCTGGACTGGATCTTAAAGGATGAACCAGGCCAAATTACCTTCATAATACATCCTTCTGAAATATTTGGTGTCAATACACTTTTTCCTGGCAATCTGTTTCAGATATTATTTTAAGATATGTTTTATTTATTGCTTTAATTATCTTCACAGATATATTACATCTCATGACACCTTTATGCCACACTCCATGTTGTATGAAAATGGCATGAAGATGTGACAGGTGGAATAACCATCCACCTGGGTTTGATGAGAAAGTCCTGATCTACACCTGTTATCCAGTTTACTTAATAATAATATCCTTTCCATTCACATAATATTATGACTTAAGCAATAAATTATATGGTCACCCAAAAAAAGACCCACCAAGATGGTCTTAATGTTTTCTTAAGCTTGAACTTGACTAAGTTATAGACAGGTTTACCCTGCCTCTTGGTCCCTGACTTCTCTCTTATCACTGACTCCCACCTGTAACTATAGCACCTTAGCCTAACCACAGCAGTTTCTCCCCTCTGTTTTCTTAGAACACTTATCATTGTAAATTCTGTCTCTGCCACTTTGAGGTGTACGTCTTTTGAAGGTTTTTTATGACAGTTTTACAAGCCAGTAATGTCTTTCTCAAGGAAGTAGGAGCCAACCTGTTGAAATGTAATCATCAAGGAAGATAGTACCTGTATTAGTCCATTATTGCATTGCTATAAGGAATTACATGAGACTGGATAATTTATGAAGAAAAGAGATTTAATTGACTTACAGTTCTGCAGGCTGTACAGAAAACATGACTGAGGTGGCCACAGAAAACTTACAATCATGGCAGAAGGCAAAAGGAAGCAGGCACATCTTCACATGGCAGGGCAGGAGAGAGAGAGTGAAGTGGGAAGTGCTACACACTTTTAAACAACCAAATCTCTCATGAGAACTCACTCACTATCATGAGAACAGTAAAGAGGAAGTACGCATGCATCATTCAATCACTTCTCATCAGGGCCCCTCCTCTAACACTGGGGATTGCAATTCCACATGAGATTTGGATGTGGACACACAGCCAAATCATATCAGTACCTTGATGATCCAGTCTTTGTGGGAGGGTAGGTATTAATTTCTTTTCAGTGGCCACTTCATTCCAAGTTGTAAAACTACTTCCTGTCATGAAGATATGAGAAAGTTGACTTTTCCTTGGGCAAACCCAAAATAATGGCCTAAGGTCCCTCCCCACCCCAGCTCTTAAAACACCCCCTTCCTTTTGTTCCAGTGGAGTTCAGTTCTGGTCTCTCTTTCTTATAGCAATAGCCTTGAGTAAAATCTCCCTGGCTTGTTCCACTTTGTCCAGTGCACTTTTTGCTCTGATGAGATGATGTTATGTGGATGTGGAGGTAAAAATCAAAGGGAAAATTCTGGCATCTTCCATGAACTGCAGATTCATGTATCCAACTCTCCACTGAATATCTTCTTTTGGATATCTGAGAGGCTTCTCAAACTTAGCATATCTGATA
This sequence comes from Rhinopithecus roxellana, assembly GCF_007565055.1. Lineage (NCBI taxonomy): Eukaryota > Metazoa > Chordata > Mammalia > Primates > Cercopithecidae > Rhinopithecus > Rhinopithecus roxellana. Next base: position 10,442,246 of record NC_044567.1, on the reverse strand, counting down.
TATCACTCTGGAAGTTCACTAATCCATCCACTGCTATCACCAGATGCACGGAAGCAGTCCCCACAGACTGATTCCTTATGTCAATGAATGAAAACTTTATTGTTATGGTTGTTCAGGCAATAATTCTTGAAGTTATCCTTAACTTCTGTCTTTTTTCTCTTACTTCTGGTCTGCCAGAAAATCTCCCTGGGTTTAAACACAAAATATATCCCAGATATATTTTTCACCACATAAACACTCACCACCCTAGTTCAAGTCACCATTTTCTCTTATTTGGGCTATTAAAAATTTATTCTTAACTTTATAACTTGCTTATAAACTTGATCTCCTCCCTCCACCACTCCCTATATAAAAATTGTCCAACAACAGAGTTCTTCTTAAATTTTATTTAACCAACAACAGAGTTATCCTTAAAAGGAATCTTCTGTTCAAAACTTGTTTTGGCTTCCAATGTCAATCAGATTAAAAGTCAGAAACCTTCTAATGTCTCTATGGTAGATTGCATGATTCAAACTGAAGCTTGGGGTACAATAATTCAAAGATGTAGCTGAAGATCTTTGTTAAGACCTCAAAAAAACTAAAAAGGCTGCCTAATTTCCCTTTTTAGCATCATTATTGCTTTCAGGGGCTTGAAAGCTACAGCATTTGATGAGGTTGTTTCAGTTCTCATCATTTTCTCATTTTAGTATTGGATAGTTCGTTTTCTGCACAGTTTTGTTTTAATCCTCTAAAGAAGGGCATAGTTTTGTATTTAAAAGATTGTACTGATTTTTTGTGTAATAGAGAAAAAGCTTCATCATAGTCCATCTCATTCTTGACGCAAAGCACTTCTTCATTTTACATTGTCAGCTGACATACTCTCATGCTTCCACTGTGGCATGTTTGATTAAAATAAAGTCCCATCAAATGGTATTGCAATTATTTTTTATGTATTTATTTATTTTTGAGATGGAATTTCACTCTTGACACCCAGGATGGAGTGCATTGGCATGATCTCAGCTCACCGCAACCTCCGCCTTCCAGGTTCAAGCAATTCTCCTGCCTCAGCTCCCCAAGTAGCTGGGATTGCAGGTGTGCGCCACCACACCTGGCTAATTTTTGTATTTTTGAAAGAGACAGGCTTTCACCATGTTAGCAGGATGGTCTCGAACTCCTGACCTCAGGTGATATGCCCACCTCAGCCTCCCAAAGTGTTGTGATTACTGGATACCGTACCCAGCCTGGTATTCCAGCTTTAATCACCCTCCAAGTCCCTCTTTCTCCACCTTCTCAACTCTATCACTATCTCTAGAATAAAGACTTTCAAGCTGGAAAATGCTGGAGCTGAAGCTCTTCTCTGACTAATCACTGTAGATAAATGCTGACAAGAGGCCTCTAACACTTCATGCAACTTGACTTTAAACAATAAAGACTAAATAGTGATTATAGGAAAGGTAGCAAGCAAAGATTGTTCCTTTTCTTTATCTGGTACGCCATAGACTCTTTAAACATAGCTCTATAGTTACTAGAGGATATGGCACTAATAACTTATATGTAGTTGGCTCAAGGGTTAAATGTATTTTTTTAAATAATAAAGGTTAAAATTAAACAAGTCATAAAGTTTACCAGAAGCTTTAGTAACAGATTAATAACAGGTGTTGTTAACAGGAATAAGTGTGCTTGACAGAGTTATTTTTAGTGAAAAAGAAAAAGAAAATATTCTGATTGAACTTAATAGTGAAAAGTCAGTATCTTCAAAGCAGGTTGTTATAGTTTGCTCCTGAGCTGTGTCTTCCTCTCCTTTTCAGATATATCAATAAAAGTGAGATGAAGTACTGGAATGTCAATTCAGGAACGTCTTCTCAAGAATGACTGAGGTGTTTTGTGGGTAAGATCAGACTACGCAGGAAACAGAGTCAAGCAGGACAAGCATGATCATTATAAAACTGTCTTAAAACAGTACTTACATGAAGGAAAGGGCAATTTTGAGAACAGCATGTTGTCTAGCACACAGATTTACCTCCCAACATGTGCACTTACATTGTAGTGGGAAAGGGAAGAGTGATGAATAAAGCATTGAGCTTCAAAGTTCAAATAAGTAGCATCACCAGTCGTTAGTTAAGGTTATTCTGTCTCCTGGATATTAACTAACTTGGTATCATCAACTTTCCATTTTTGCTTACTGGTGTAGGCCAACCCTCTTCCACTCTCAAAATTATTTATTCATTTATTTATTTATTTATTAGGCTTTTATTTTAGGCTTAAGGGTACATGTGCAAGTTGTTATATAGGTAAATTGACTGTCAGGGGGGTTTTGTGCACAGATTATTTTGTCACCCAAGTGATAAGCATAGTACATGGTAAATAGTTATTTGTTTATAATACTTGTTCCACCCTCCAAACTCAAATAGGCCCTGGTATCTATTGTTTCCTTCTTTGCGTCCATGTGAATTCAATGTTTAGCTCCTACTTATAAATGAGAACATACAGTATTTGGTTTTCTCTCCCTGCATTATTTCACTTAGAATAATGACTTCCAACTCCTCATTATTGCTGTAAAGGATAAGGATATGATCACGTTCCTTTTTATGGGTGTGTAGTATTCCACGGTGCATATGTACTATATTTTATTGATCTAATCTACCATTGATGGGCATTTAGGTTGATTCCATGTCTTCAGTATTGTGAATAGTGCTGCAATGAGCATATGATTGCTTGTGTCTTTATGGGAGAATGGCTTATACTCTTTAGGGTATATACCCAATAATGGGATAGCTGGATTGAATGTTCAATGGTAAGTTCTTTGAGAAATCACAAAACTGCTTTCCACAATAGATGAACTAATTTCCATTCCCACCAGCTGTTTATAAACATTGCCTTTCCTCGGCAGCCTTGCCAGCATCTCTTACTTTTCAACTTTTTAAACAACAGCCATTCCAACTGGTGTGAGATAGTATCTCAATGTGGTTTTGATTCATATTCCTCTGATGATTAGTGATGTTGAGCAATTTTTATATACTTGTTGGTCACATGTATGTCTTCTTTTCAGAAGTGTCTGTTCAGTTAATTTGCCTACTTTTTAACGGGGTTCTTTGCTTTTTGCTTGTAAATTGAAGTTCCTTATAGATTCTGAATATGAGACCTTTGTTGGATGCACAGTTTGCAAATATATTCTCTCATTCTGTAGGTTGTCTGTCTACTTGGTTGATAGTTTCTTTGGCTGTACAGAAGCTCTTTAGTTTAATTAGGCATCATTCATCAGTTTTTATTTTTGTTGCAATTGCATTTGGCATCTTCATCATCAAATCTTTACAAGAGCCTATGTCCAGAATGGTATTTCCTAGGTTTCCTCTTAGGGTTTGCATTGTGTTATGTTTTATATTTAAGTCTTTAATCCATCTCATTTTGACATTTGCATATGATGAAAGGAAGGAATCCAGATTCAAACTTCTGCATATGGTTAGCAGTTGTTCCAGCACCATTTATTGAATAAGAAGTCATTTCCCACATGATTGTTTTTGTCCACTTTGTCAAATATCAGATGGTTGTAGATGGGCGGCTTTATTTTGGGGCTCTCTAACCTGATCCATTGGTCTATGTGTCTGTTTTTATACTAGTACCACGCTGTTTTGGTTACTGAAGCCCTGTAGTATAGTTTGCAGTTGAATAATGTGATGCCTCCAGGTTTCTCCTTTTTGCTTAGGATTGCTATGGATATTCAGACTCTTTAAGACTTCCATAAGAATTTTAGAATAGTATTTTCTAATTTTGTGAAATACATCGTTGGTAGTTTGATAAGAATAGCACTGAATCTGTGAATTGCTTTGGACAGTATGACTCTTTCAACAACATTGATTTTTACTACTCACAAACATGAAATATTTTTCCATTTGTTTGTGTCAACTCTGATTTCTTTCAGCAGTGTTTTGTAATTCTCGTGGCAGAGATCTTTCACCTCCCTGCTAAGTTGTGTTCCTAGGTATTTATTTCACTTGTTGTGGCCACTATGGATGAGATTGCATTCTTGATTTGGCTCTCAGTTTGAAGATTGTTGGTGTATAGATACACTACTGAGTTTTGTATGTTGATTTTGTATCCTGAAACTTTGCTGAAGTTGTTTATCAGATCTAGGAGCTTTTTAGCAGAGACAATGGGTTTGTCTACATATAAAATCATGTCTTCTGCAAACAGAGATAGTTTGATTTTCTCTCTTTCTAATTGGATGCCTTTATTTCTTTCCCTCTCCTGATTTTTCTGGCTAGGACTCCCAGTAATATGTAGAATATGAGTGGTGAGAGTGTACATTCTTGCCTTTTGTGGATTCTCCAGAGGAATGCTTCCTGCTTTTACCCATTCAGTATGATGTTGATTATGGATTGGCCATAGATGGCCCTTATTATTTTGAAGTATGTTCCTTCAGTGCCTAGTTTGTTGAGCATTTTAAACATGAAGAGACATTGATTTTTATTTAAAGCCTTTTATGCATCTTTTGAGATAACCATGTGGCTTTTGGTTTTAGTTTAGTTTATGTGATTAGTCACCACTTATTGATGTGTATGTTGAACCAACCTTGCATCCCAGGGATAAAGTTTACTTGATTGTAGTAGGTTAGTTTTTGATTGTGCTGCTGGATTGTGTTAGCTACTATTTTGGAAAGAATTTTTGCATCTATGTTCATTGAGTATATTAGTCAGAAGTTTCCTTTTTTTTGTTTTGTCTCTGCCAGGTTTGCTTTTAATTATTATAATTTTAGTTCTAGGGTACATGTGCACAATGTGCAGGTTTGTTACATAGGTATACATGTGCCATGTTGGTTTGCTGTACCCATCAACTCATCATTTACATCAGGTATTTCTCCTAATGCTATCCCTACTCCAGCCCCTGACCACATACAGGCCTGGTGTGTGATGTTCCTCACTCATGTCCAAGTGTTCTCATGGTTCATTTTCCACCTATGAGTGAGAACATGTGGTGTTTGGTTTCCTGTCCTTGTGATACTTTGCTAAGAATGATGGTTTCCAGCTTCATCCATGTCCCTACAAAGGACACGAGCTCATCCTTTTTTATGGCTACATAGTATTCCATGGTGTATATGTGCCACTTTCTTAATTCAGTCTATCACTGATGGACATTTGGGTTGGTTCCAAGTCTTTGCTATTGTATATAGTGCTGCAATAAACATACATGTGAATGTGTCTTTAGAGTAGAATGATTTATAATCCTTTGGGTATATACCCAGTAATAGGATAGCTGGGTCAAATGGTATTTCTAGTTCTAGATTCTTGAGGAATTGCCACACCATCTTCTACAATAGTTGAACTAATTTGCACTCCCACCAACAATGTAAAAGTGTTCCTGTTTCTCCACATCCTCTCCAGCATGTGTTTTTTCCTGACCTTTTAACGATTGCCATTATAAATGGCATGAGATGGTATCTCATTGTGGTTTTGATTTGCATTTTTCTGATGAGCATTTTTTCATGTGTCTGTTGGCTGCATAAATGTCTTATTTTGAGACGTGTCTGTTCATATCTTTTGCCCACTTTTTGATGGAGTTGTTTTTTTCTTGTAAATTTGTTTAAGTTCTTTGTAGATTCTGGATATTAGTCCTTTGTCAGATGAGTAGATTACAAAAATTTTCTCCCATTCTGTAGGTTGTCTGTTCGCTCTGATGGTAGTTTCTTTTGCCATGTGGAAGCTCTTTAGTTTAAATAGTTCCCATTTGTCTATTTTGTCTTTTGTTGCCATTGCTTTTGGTGTTTTAGTCATGAAGTCCTTGCCCATGCCTATGTCCTGAATGGTATTACTTAGGTTTTCTTCTAGGGTTTTTATGGTTTTAGGTCTAACATTTAAGTCTTTAATCCATCCTGAATTAATTTTTGTAGAAGGTGTAAGGAAGGGATCCAGTTTCAGCTTTCTACATATGACTAGTCAGTTTTCCCAACACCATTTGTTATATGGGAAATCCTTTCCCCATTTCTTGTTTTTGTCTGGTTTGTCAAAGATCAGATGGTTGTAGTTGTGTGGTGTTATTTTTGAGGCCTCGGTTGTGTTCCTTTGGTCTATATATCTGTTTTGGTACAAGTACCATGCTGTTTTGATTATTGTGGCCTATATAGTTTGAAGTCTGGTGGCATGATGCCTCCAGCTTTGTTCTTTTTCCTTAGGATTGGCTTGGCAATGCGGGCTGTCCTTCTGAAGCATACTTCTGTCAAAGTCATTCTCCGTCCAGTTTTGTTCCTTTGCTGGTGATGAGTTGTGATCCTTTGGAGGAGAAGAGGCACTCTGGTTTTTATAATTTTCAGCTTTTCTGCTCTGGTTTCTCCCCATCTTTGTGATTTTATCTACATTTGGTATTTGATGTTGGTAACCTACAGATAGGGTTTTGTTGTGGATGTCCTTTTTGTTGATGTTGATTGCTTTCTGTTTGTTATTTTTCATTCTAACAGTCAGATCCCTCAGCTGCAGGTCTATTGGAGTTTACTGGATGTCCATTCCAGACCCTAGGTATCACCAGCAGAGGCCGCCGAACAGCAAATATTGCAGATCAGCAAATATTGCTGCCTGATCCTTGTCTGGAAGCTTCGTCCCAGAGGGGCACCTGCCTACATGAGGTGTCTGTCAGCCCCTACTAGGAGGTGTCTCCCAGTTGGGCTACATGGGGGTCAGGAACCCACTTGAAAAGGCAGTCTGTTTATTCTCAGAGCTCAAACATCGTGCTGGGAGAACCACTATTCTCTTCAGAGCTCTCGGATAGGGACATTCAAGTCTGCAGATGTTTCTGCTGCCTTTTGTTTAGCTATGCCCATGGAGGTGGAGTCTATAGAGGCAGTAGGCCTGGGTGAGCTGTGGTGGGCTCTGCCCAGTTTGAGCTTCCTGCCTGCTTTGTTTACCTATCCAAGCCCCAGCAGTGGTGGATGCCCCTTCCCCCACCAGACTGCAGCCTTGCAGGTCAATCTCAGACTGCTGCACGAGCGGTGAGCAAGGCTCTGTGGGTGTGGGACCCACTGAACCAGGCACAGGAGAGAATCTCCTGGTGTGCTGGTTGCTAAGACCATGGAAAAAGCCTGGTATTTGAGCAGGAGTGTCCCGTTTTTTCCGGGTACAGTCTGTAATGGCTTCCCTTGGCTAGGGAAGGGAAATCCCTCAACCTCTTTCACTTCTCAGGTAAGGTGATGCCCCATCGTGCTTTGGCCCACGCTCCATGGGCTGCACCCACTGTCTAACCAGTCCAAATGAGATGAACCAGGTACCTCAGTTGAAAATGCAGAAATCACCCATCTTCTGTGTTGATCACACTGGGAGCTGCAGACTGGAGCTGTTCCTATTTGGCCATCTTGGAATGGTACATCCCTATCTCTGCCAGTTTTTAGCATCAGAATGATGTTGGCTCATTGAATGAGATACAAAGGAATACGTCCTACTCACTTTTTTGGACCTGTTTCACTAGAAATAGTAACAGAACTGCCTTATACATCTGGCAGAATTTGACTGTGAATCCATCTTTTTCTGGTTGGTAGACTTTTTATTACTGATTCATTTTCAGAACATATTACTTGTCTTTTCTTTTTTCAAATTTTTTCTAATTCAACCTTCAGAAGTGGTGTATTTCCAGGAAATTATTGATTTCTTCCAGGTTGCCTAGTTTGTCTGCATAGAGATGTTCATAATCGTCTCCGAGGGTTTTTTTGTATTTTGGGGGCCCAGTGATAATGTCCCTTTTGTTATTTATCAGTGTGTTTATTTGAATCATCTCTCTTTTTTACTTTGTTAGTCTAGCTAGTAGTCTATAAAAATTATCTTTTCTCAAATAAGTAATTTTTGATTTTGTAGATCTTTTGTATTTTTTTGCATCTCAATTTCATTCACTTCACCTCCGATTTTGGTTAATTTTTTTCTTTTGCTAACTTTGATATTAATTTACTCTTTTTATCTAGATTTTCTAGGTTGATGTTATGTTGTTAATTTGATATCTTTCTAACTATTTGATGTATGCATTTAGCACTATAAACTTTTATTTTAACTCTGTTTTATCTGTGTTCCAGAGATTCTGGTATGCTGTCTCTTTGTTTCCATTAGTTTCAAAAAATTTTGTAATTTCTCCTTTAATTTTATTATATACCCAAGAGTCATTCAGGATAAGGTTGTTTAATTTCCATATAAGGACATAATTTTCAGAAATATTTTTAGTATTGATTTCTATATTTATTGTGCTGTGGACTGAGAGTTTCGTTGGTATGATTTTGGTTTTATGAATTTGCTGATTTTTTTATGAGTTTTTATATGGCTTATTTTATTGTAAGTGCCATGTGCAGATAAGAAGAATGTATCTGCTGTTGTTTTGGAGTGGAGAGTTCTGTAGATATCTGTTAGATCCATTTGGTCAAGTATCAAATTCAAGTACTGAATTTTTGTCAGTTTTCTGCTTTAATGATCTGTCTAACATTGTAAATTCAGGTGTGTAATTCCCCTACTATAATTTTGTGGTTATTTAAGAGTCTTCATAGGTCTTTAAGAATTTGTTTTATGAATCTGGATGCTCTAGTGTCAGGTATTATGTATGTATGTATATATGTATTTAGGATAGTAAGCTCTTCTTTTTTAATAATTCTCTTTACCATTATGTAATGTCCATCTTTGTCTTTTTTTATCATTGTTGGATTAAAGTCTGCTTTGTCTAAAATTAGAATAGCAATCTCTGCATTTTTTTCCATTTGCTTGGTATATATTTTTTCATCCCTTTACTTTGAGCCTATGGATGTCATTGCAGGTCAGGTGGGTCTCTTAAAGGCAGCATAGTGTAGAGTCTTGTTTGTTATGCAACTTGCCACTTGGTGCCTTTTAAGTGGGGCATTTAGCCCATTTACATATGCAGATTTGATCCTGTCTTTGTGATGCAAGCTGTTTATTATGCAGACTTGATTGTGAAGTTGCTTTATAGTGTCTATGGTCTATGTACTTAAGTGTGTTTTTGTGGTGGCCAGTAACTGTCTTTTGTTTCCATATTTAGTATTCCCTTACAGACCTCTTATAAGGCAGGTCTGCTGGCAATGAATTCCCATAGCATTTGATTGTCTGAAAAGCATTTTCTCATTCACTTATGAAGTTTAGTTTGTCTCAGTGTGAAATTCCTGGTTGAAATTTCTTTTTTCAGAGTGCTGAATATGAAACTGCATAGAGAGGTTTTCTTAGAAAACCAGAAATTGACTCTTCGTGTCTTAATGCTTGAAACTTACATTTTTAAAATCTGAGTTCCTTACTCAAGAAAGGATCCACAGACCTCTCAATAATTATCAAGGAACTGAAACTCACAAGATAATCTTAGCCACACAATGAGATACTGGGTCTCTCATTCATCACAGTTGCTTCCTTACCTCTCCTTATTTTTTATGTTTCTAACTGATCGCCTGCTTCTTGTAGATCACCTCCTCTTCCTTAGTCCCTCTCTGCGTTCCTGTTTTCCCATACATAGTTGTATTTCTTCTTTGCTCTTAAACCCCTAGTTTTAGTCAGTCAGGGAGATGGATGTGAGACTGTTCTTTCACATCTCAGCTGCAGCACCTGATTAAACCCTTCTTCAGGGGCAACACTTGTTGTGTCAGTGATTGGCTTTTTCACAACAAGCAGCAGGAGCTTGGTCAAACCTCTAAAATTTTTGTCACAAATAAGCCCTAATCTCTCCAGCTTCTAGGGTTTTTGTTGAAAAGTATACTCCTAGCCTGACAGGGTTCTCTCTTTAGGTGACTTGCCCTTTCTCTCTAGATGCCTTAAATATTTTTTCTTTCATGTTGACTTTGGGGAATCTGATGACTATATGTCTTGGGATTTGTTGTCTTGTATAGTATCTCACAGGAGTTATCTGCATTTCTTAAGTTTGAATGTTGTTTTCTGTAGAGAGGCTGAAGAAATTTTCATGGACAATACCCTCACATATGTTTTCTAAGTTGCTTGCTTTTTCTACTTCTCCCTCAGGGATACAAATAAGTCTTAGATTTGGTCTCTTTACATAATCCCATATTTCTCAGTCATTTTGTTCATTCTTTTTTTTCTTTGTTTTTCTCTGAGTTGACTCAAAAAAAGTAGTCTTTGTACTCTGGGATTCTTTTCTCAGCTTGATTTATTCTGATGATAATACTTGCAATTGTATTGTGAAATTCTTCTAGTGAGCTTTTCAGCTCTATCAGTTCAGTTTGGTTTCTTCTTGAAATGGCTATTTTATCTTTTATCTCTTGTATCATTTTATTGGAGTTTTTAGATTGTTTGGATTGGGGTTCAATGTTGTTCTGAATCTCAATACTCTGTTCCATTCAGATTCAGAATTTTATGCCTGTCATTTCAGCCATTTCCATCTAGTTAAAAAACTTTTCTAAGGTAGTAGTTCAGTCATTTGCACGTAAGAATGCATGCTGACTTTTTGAGTTGTCAGAGTTCTTGCCCTGTTTCTTTCTCATCTAGGTTGACTGATTTTCCTTGAATCTTTGAAGTTGCTGTCCTTTGGATTAGGCTTTTTGCTTCTATATTTTTTCATTCCCTTGAAGGTTTGATTATGGCATGAGGTAGTTTCGCTAAACTCCCTTCATTTCTGGAAGACTTCAGGGAGCCAATGCTCAGCTCGTCACTCTTGGACTAAATACCACAGACCACTGGGGGTTTGGTACTAGGCCCCTGGATTTGTTTTCTTGCCACTCGAAACGTGCTACACTGGAGGAGTCGAGGTGTTCCCAACTTCTGGCCATGACATTCCAATTGGGTGTGCTGGCCAGTGGTTCATCAGGGCAGTGGCAGCAAGATTTGTGCAAAGGTGCATGTGCCAGCAGGAGTATTGGGGATGTGGGGTCCACACATGTAAATAGAGGTGAATCACTGGCTGGGGCAGGATGACAGCAGGGCATGGCAGGGTGCTCATGAATTGGCAAGGGTTACCTGGCAGTGTCTATGTGTGTGTGCTTATGTTGGTGGTGGTGGGACAATGGGGTGCACAAATGTGTTGCTGGTGGGAGAAGGGAAGCCATCCTAACTCATTCTATGAAGTCAGTATCACCCTGATACCAAAGATAAGAGGGATACAACAAAAATGAAAACTATAGACTGATATCCCTGAGGAACATGGATGCAAAAATCCTTAACAAAATCCTAGCAAAGTGAATCCAACAGCACCTTAAAAAGATAATATAACAACAATAAGTGGGTTTTATTCCAGGGATAAAGGAATGGTTCAATGTATGCAAATAAATAAACATGATTCCTCTCATAAACAGAATTAAATGCAAAAATGACATAATAATCTCAATAGAGGAAGAAAAAACATCTGATAAAATGTAACATCCCCTTCATGATAAAAGCTCTCAACATATCAGGCATAGAACAAAATATATTTCAAAATAATAAAATGCATATGACATATATGACAAACACATCCAACATCATACTAAATGATGAAAAGTTGTTGAGAGTAACCCCTCTAAGAACTGAAACAAAACAAGAATGCCCACTTTTACCACTTCTAGTCATCAAAGTACTGAAAGTCCTAGGCAGAGAAGTTAGCCAAGAGAAAGAAATAAAAGACATCTTAATTAGAAAAGAGGAAGTAAAACTACCTCTTTCTTGCTGATGATATCGTTTTATACATGTATAAACCCTAAAGACACTTCCAAAACAACTTAGATATGTTAAATAAATTCAGTCAAGTTTTGGAATACAAAATCAATATACAAAATCAAGTGTCATGTCTTTACACCAATAACAATCAAGCTGAGAACCAAATCGAAAAAGAAATTCCTTTTATAATAACTACAACAAAAACCTAGGAATATATTTAACCAAGGTGGAACATCTTTACAAGATGTTTCTTCTTGAAATGGCTATTTTATCTTTTATCTTTTATATCCTTTTATTGGATTTTTTAGATTGTTTGGATTGGAGTTCAATGTTCTTCTGAATCTCAGTACTCTTTGTTCCTATTCAGAACTACACTACAAAACATAAAAGAAATCATAGAAATCAATTGCTGTTAATCAAAATAGCAACATCACTCTTCATAGAACTGGAAAAAGTAAACCTAAAATTTATATAAAACAAGAAAAGAGCCTGAATAGCCAAATCAATCCTGAACAAAATAAACAAAGCTGGAGGAATCACATTACCTTACTCAAAGTATACTACAAGGCTATAGTAAACAACACTGGCCTAAAAGTGCTAGTATAAAAATGGACACACAGATCACTGAAACAAAATAGAGAATCCAAAAATAAAGCCACATATCTCCAGCCAGCTGATCTTTGGTAAAGTCAACAAAAACCACATACTGGGGGAAAGGATACACTTTTCGACAAATGGTGTTGGGAAAATTGGACTGCCAATGAAACTGGACCCCTATCTCTCTTATACAAAAATCAGTTCAGGAATAATTAAATATTTAAATGTAAGATCTGAAAGTATAAAAATACTAGAAGAAAACCTAGCTAAAACTATTCTGGACATTGACCTAGGCAAATAACTTATGACTAAGAATTTAAAAACACAAGCAACAAAATCAAAAATTGGCAAATGGGAGTTACTTAAATTACAGAGCTTTGGCACACTAAAGAAATAATCAACAGAGTGAACAAAGAACCACCAGAATGGAAAAAACATATTTTCAAACTCTGCATATGACAGGAGACTGGTATCCAGAATTTACAAGAACAACACGACAACAACAAAATAACCCCATTAAAGTAGACAAAGGACGTGAATAGATATTTTTTAAATAAGACATACAAATGATTGACAAACATGTGAAAAAGTCCTCAACATCACTAATTATCAGAGAAATTCAAGTTAAAACCACAATGAGATATTATTTTACACTAGTCAGAATGGCTATTATTAAAAAGTCAAGAAATAACAGATGTTGGTGAGAATGTGGAGAAAATGAAATGCTTATACAGTGTTGGTGGGAATGTAAATTATTACAATCTTTATGGAAAACAGCACGAAGATTTCCCAAGAAACTGAAATATGGAACTACCATTTGATCCAACAATCCCACTACTGCATGTATACCCAAAGGAAAAGAAATCATTATATCAAAAATATACGTGCACTTGTATGTTTATTACAACACTGTTCAGAATAGCAAAGATAAGAAATCGACCTAAGTGTCCATCAATGGGTGACTGGATAAAGAAAGTGTGTGTGTGTATGTGTGTGTGTGTGTGTGTGTGTGTGTGTGTAGATATGGGAATACTACTCTGCAATAAAAAATGAAATAATGTCCTTTGCAATAACATGGATGAATCTGGAGGCTAATATATTAAGTGAAACATCTCAGAAACAGACAAATACCACATGCTCTCATGTATAAGATGAAGCTACATAATGTGAACATGTGGACATAGAGTGTGATATAATAGTTATTGGAGATCCCAAAGGATGGAAGGAGTTGATGGATGATAAATTACTTTGTGCCTCTAATATATACTATTTTGGAAATGGTTATACGAAAAGCCCAGACTTCACCACTACAAAATATTTCTATGTAACAAAGTCTCCTTAAATGCATACAAATTAAAAAACAAAAAAACCTTGAAACCATTATGCTACATGAAAGAAGCCATCATAAAAGACTGTAAATTGTATGATTGCTTTTATATAAAATGTTTTGAATAGGCAAACCTGTAAAGACTGAAAGCAGCTTAGTAATTACTTTGGCCTGGGGCCAGGAAAAGAGATTGGGGAGAAAAGTAATGACTGATAATGGTTTTCTTTCTGGGGTGTTGATAGTTTTCTAAAGTCAGATTTTTGTGACATTTGCACAACTAAATGAGTACACTTATAAAACATAAAACACTTTAAGTAAGTGTTTTTTTTTATGTTATGTAAAGTTTATCTCAATAGAGTTTCAATGGTAGAGCTAGAATATATACCCAGTCCGTAGTCCTGAAATTGTGACTAATACACTCATCAATCTTTTTCTACTCACATATGGGAATTGTCACCATTAGTCGGCCACTATAAACTGCAAAAAACACAGTTTCCATATCTTCTCTTATATCTTGACTTCGTCTAAATGGTACAGTTTGTCCAGTGTTCTACCAATCAAATCAAATTCTTCTCAGATTCACAATAAGAAACCCCACTGTCTCATTTTCTTTCATGGAGACAACATCCTTTATCTTTGCGAAAGGAAACTTCTTCACTTAAGTTCCTTGGTTTATTCTCTTCTATCTTTTTTTTTTTTTTTTTTTTTTAACAAAAAAACCTTTGCTCCATTATTGGCTGTTCTCTAGAAATTCTTTTTCTTTCTATTGATTGTTTTCTTGCCCAAAATATTCTCAGGTGACCTTTATGCTTCAAAGTAAAACACAACAAATCAAGAATCATTTCTGTGCCCTTCCTTTCCTCCTCAACTATCACCTTACATTTTGTTGGATGGCTGCTAAATTTCTTTAAGAGGTCACTTGATATTTCCATTTCTCCAACTTCTACCTAGGCAAAACCCAAAATGTGCCATTATAATGTGGCTTTCACCCTTATTGCTTACCTATTCTGTAATTTTACCCTCTAGTTATTATTTTTCATTAATTTTTACTTAGATAAAATATACATATATAATTTATCATCCTTACCATTTAAAAATGTACACTTCAATAGTTCTAATACATTTATATTCTTTTTTTTTCTTTTACCCCTTCAACCCTCCTCTAATTACTTTCTAATGGCAAAATCCAATAGACTTCCTAGACTCCAAAACCGGATACAAAGTAGTCTTACAATGATACACATTTAGGCCTCGGTACCAAAATCCAAAGTCTACCACTCTCTGAATCTAAATTTTATTATTTTAATTGGTATAGAAAACAGTATTGAAAATATTGTTGTCTGTCAGAAACACTCATCAACCTTACAAAGTATTCAACATACCCTGAAACATATGCTTAACAATTTGAGTTAACACTTGTGAATTTCACAGAATGAAGAAACAAATTTCACCTAACTTAATATTTAAGTTATATTGATGTTGGCTTAAATAGAAAAACATATAAGATGAAGGAAATAATGCTATTTGAGGAAAAAGAAAATGATTTCTATAGGTTTCACTTATTTCAGGCTTTAATATGGTATATGATAAAGGATCTTTAACATACTAAATTACAGTATCAATTTAAGTTATAATAATTATTTTCCATTTCTTGTTACGATCAAATTCTGGTTATCTTATTTTCACTTGAGCAAAGCATGGCTACTGTTCTTATGGGTTATTTGCATAAGTTTAAATATACTTGGATAGAGAGAAATTTCAGGGTTCTTACTATATTTTTCTAACAGTATAACGTCAAGGCTTTTAAAATTAATTTATACTAAAATATTGCATGAAATCATTATCAAGTGGGAATAATTACTTCTAAAACTCAGTGATTCAGCAGAGGCTGTGGATGATATTTTAACAACTATATGTAAGGTTAATTTTTAAAATATCCTACCCAGTATCCCCATTTGCATTCTTTATGAGATTAGACATGTTTTGCTGGAGGTTAGAGGGTGAAGAAATGAGCTAAGGAGAAATCACAGTAAATTTAAGCTTCCTTTAGCTTGATCGTTGGTATCAACTCACTACTGGGACAGTAGTTTTTAAAATAATGGAAGGAGAATTTCATGCTCAATATAATTTCTTATACTCATTTCAAGAGCCTGTTGTAAGAATAATTCTGGCACCTATAATCTTGACCTCCTGATGTTAGTCCTGTGAACACATAGAAAAGGGTACTTTGCAGATACAATTAACTAATTACTTGACTTTAAAATTCAAATATTATCCTGGATTATTCATGTGGGCTTAATATAAACATATGAGTCCTTAAAAGATTTTACTTGGCTGGTAGCAGAAGGGAAATTGGACATTTGAAGGATAGAGATTCCAATTTTATCCCTATGTTTGTTTGCTTGAAAAATGAAAGGAGCCTCATTCCCACAATTTCAAGGAATTGGATTTTTTTCAATAACCTGAGTGATCATGAAAACAGAGTCTTCCCTATGACCTCCAGAGAGGGAGCCAGCCCATCCAACACGTTGATTTAGTTCTACAAGAGCTTGCACAGAGGTTCCAACTGTACTTAGACTTCTAAAAAATAGAAATATGAGGTAACAAATGAATCTTGTTTTAAGCCACTAAGGTTGAGATAATTTGTTATGGTACCAATAGAAAAGCAACAGAGAGCCTTACCAATAATTTCATAATGATTTGACTAGCTTTGATGTGTTTGGCATTGGATGCATTTGACACTGAAAATGACAGAATGTAAGATTTGTAACTTGCAATCTGTTCATGACTTCATACATATGCTACCTTTCAGAGAGAGCTGAAAGACACCATTGCTGGAGTAAGTATTTTGTGTGTTTTATATCCCTGCATATGACAGAAAAAGTAATATGTCTTAGCTGAATATATAGCATGATGTTATACTTATGCATAAAATATAAAACCAAACTATCTTTGATTGGAATATACTTGTGAATCCAATCTCTCAATATATAGCCTTTATGCTTCTCCTGAGAATGAACAAATTAAACTTGGTCTTCAATGTGTTGATTCTGCACATGTAGCCAATATAAAACAGCTGAGGTGAAAATAATTCTTCTACCCAGAAGTGATAGGGAAAGAATTTGAATAGTTTCAATTGTTTTTCAGTGTGATAAGCCCTAGTTATGTAACAGAAATATAGTCTTTGTCACTCTTTAAAAGATCATGTACTGTAGTTGAACCTTAATGGAAAATTCAGTGATGGTTTAAAAAGCTGTATAGCTACATTTTAGCTGTAGTTTAATACCACTTTGTCAGAAGATTTCAGGATCCAAGTCAAAGGGAGAATTCAGCCACAATTTTTACACTGTGAAAACTTAGTACCTGTCACACAGAAAAGTATATAACTATCCTGAACCTATCAAGTGAGTTGCTCCGTAGTAAAAATTGGAGATTCAGGATCAAGGGAATTGAATGCAGGTAATCTATTCTCAGGAAAAACTTATTCTATTTACTCATCCCCAATGTCATCAATATAGCATTATACACTCAAATTATATTCTTTCATTCAGTAAAAATTTAGCTAGCACCTACTATGACAAAGAGCTCTGCCAGACAGTGGGCAAATAGTTAAATATTTGGAAAGGTTATGAGCACCACTCTCAAAAATAATTCTCTGTAGAAGGAAAGACATGCACAATATTAATTGAAATATAATGTGACATATGTTAAAATACAGGCAAGTATTAGATAACTGTGTAACAAAATAAAAGTTCTTAATATAATGTCTTGGGGAAAGGAAGTCTTCACAGATGAAGAATGCTTAGAGGATTTTTAAAGACAAGAAGAAATAGACAAAAAGTGCACAATTTCATACACGTATTTTAAGAAAGTATTTGGAGAAATAATGAACACATTAGACTTTAATCTGACCATGAAAATACTTCCATTTTCTTCATACAATGGATTTTGGACCATATAGGCAGTGAAAAGGTATAAATCAAAGGAATATAAGGCAAAATCTGTGTTATAGAAATATAATGCTGACTGAATTTGGGGAAATGCAAGGATCCAAGAACAGCATTCCATTAGTTATTGCTGAGTGTGAAGTGATAATGGAATCATAAAATAAAAGGGTCCATTCAGAAAATGGTAATCAGCATGGAGGTGAAGACTTACACAGGCTCTGCCTTAACAAGGGTCAGTCACATAAGAAAGAAAGAGTAGACATTAAAGTACAAACTCAGCTTTGAGAGAAGTATTTGTCCAGGAGAAGAAAGGAGGAAAAAAGAAATAATGCAACTATATGGATAAAGGAAATAAAAAATGTGTAGAACATTAAAAATGCAATGACTTGTAGGCATGGTAGAGTGAATTTCAGAGTAGACAGCAAAGGGTAGGTTTTTACAGAGCTATTTCCTTTTAACATCAAAGAGAATGAAGATGGGGATAAATATCAGATATGGGATATGTCATTAAAAATGCTTCATAGAACATATTGAGGGACTATGTTATAATAATTAAGAGTCTATGTTCTATTACACAGATCTAAATTCCTATATTGTCTGATAGTAGAAGTGCTCAATTAACAGTTTATACTTATTGTTAAAGTTAGTATCAGAGTGTTGAACAAAAAAAGAGATCTAAATAAAGGTAAGTGGTCACTGGTGATGCCAATAAGCATGAATATAGGTTTACTCTTGTATTTTTTATTCTAAGGAAAATTGACATCACAGAGTAAATCGTAATAAAGATATATTCCCATGTATGATGTAAATAACATTCTGGGAGGCATTTTATAGCAAACATTCTACCAAAAGTGTTTCCAAGGTAGTGGCCATTTTCTCGATGAGAAAATAATGGTTGATGATCTAATTTTAAAGTAACTGTTGTAGCAGTGGGTTTTGTTCTGATCTCCTAATGTTTTTTCTAATGAAACCTATGCATGTCTTAGTATGAAATATGGAATTGCATAAGCATGAGAATTAGAGTATCATTTATCATCTCAATTTCTATAAACTAAATGTATCTTGTCAATTTCTGTGCCTGGTATTTCTATTATTTCTTGAACCACACAAACAATACTAGCAAAGTACCCCTTGAGAAAATCTAGATGATGGAGTAGACATTTCTATGATCTACTGGTCTAGAGGCAAAGATTTCAATACTATGTCAGAGCCTTTCAAGTATACTACAACCAGTCTGCTTACCTCTCAGTTGGCCTTGCTATTGAATACATAGAAGAAAAACATGTGGACTAGTAATAACCATATTTCTTCCACTCGTAAAGTTGAAAATCAACTTTGTTCATGGTTTTTAGCATGTATTTATTATTTTATAAAATTTAAAAATTCTTTTGGTGGTGAAACACAACACTCTGACACTCAAATAGTTGACAGGCAGAAACCTTTGTTACTCTGTGTTCCAAATAAGAGAAGACTGCCGTCAAGGGTCACACAGGTGATAGCACCCAAGGTTGGGATAACAGCAAGTTGTTATTGCGAGAGGCAATTCATGTATGGCAAGTGAGGAGAAGTTATCTAGGTTTCCCAAGATTCCCGTAAAATGAATAATGAGTAATTTCACAGACTCCAGGGCATAGGGCCTATCCTGTGGTACCTGGCCTTAGGGCAGTCAGGCTTGGTGCATAGTGGCCCCAGAATGCAAGAACCCAACAAAGAAAGTGCAACCAAATTTAAACAGTTGCTTAAGAAGGGGAATGAACCAGTCTCTAGCCAAAGCCTCAAATTTGGTCAAGGCAGCATTAAATAACAAATAATAATTATTATATAATTATTAAAGAGTTATATAAAATTATATAATTATTAAAAATATATAAAATTAAAGCTATCTGTTGAATATTCATAATAAGCTATGAAATGGGCACTATTGCTAATTTTGTGTTATAGTTATAAGAATAAGGTGCAGAGAGAATATGTAAATTACTCAGGGGTCACAGGAGTTGTAACTGACAGAGGTTAAGTTCAAAGCTCAATCATCTAGTGTCATATTTAATATACACTCTAGTGTGGAGATCTAAATGGAGCCCTCCTTGCTTCTGAGCTTCTAAGTCGTCTTCCTCACTTGTGAATGTATTCTACAACCTGCCAAATCTTCAGGAGCAGCACCAAGCTAAAACAAGAAGAAAAACTGAAGCAATCTTGTCTCCATATCCTGGGAAAATAGATTCACTAAAAAATCTGCATTTAATTGTATTTGCACTGTATCAAGTTGCCCAGCTCTGATCATTACATTTTATTTTAGCATGTAGTTCTGCATTTTTCATCCAGCTGACCTGTTTAATAGTGGGACGTTACAGAACAGGAAAGAGCATAGTGTTATGGAATAGCATTGCAGGTTACAGTTAATTCCTCTTGTTAGGGGCCATGGTCATTCACAAGAAGGTACCTTAGAGGAGTTACAGTAAGTTGAAAATGATTGAAAGATCCTCAGCTTTGGAAACAGAGCGCCCAAAAACAGACAAATAAAAGTCACTGATGTATTCAGAGAAAAGTTAACAAATAGGTCTGGTTATATGTCATACATTTAGGGTAGGGACAGTAGAAGAAACTTGACAGGCATATGGAAATGTTACACCATTGAAGACTTCATACCATGCCAAGGAATTTCAACTGCACTCTGTTTTTGTTTTGTTGTTGTTGTTGTTGTTGTTGCCGTTTGTTTTTTTGTTTTTTGTTTTTTTTTTTTTTTTGCACATTGTATTTTATGTATCTAATTATACTTTAAAGTAAGCAGCAATATAGTCACTCTTACACATTAGAAATACTGCTCTGTCTATAATGCAAATGAGACACTGGGGCAGAGAGGGAGTAGAAGAAAAACCAATTGAGAAGCAGAGAAAAATGAAAACCTGTATCGCACCAGTGGAAATGAAGAACAGGGCAAAGATTGACAGAAGGAATAAAATCGGCTTCTAATGGAGAAACACAGTACAGCCTAAGACAAAAGATCAATTTGTTGGGGAACATCTGTGTTCATTAGAAGCCACATCAGTTCTGATAATTGAAGGCAGATCTGCTTGGGTCACATTATGACGTGTGTGTTTTCTCTGTTGTGAAGTGTAGAGTTGTAGGTCTTCTAGCAACTGGTATACCAGGTTTGAATATCCGTGTGTTCTTGAACTGTATCTCTGCAGTATGTATCCCCTGAGAACAAAAGGTCTGTGAGTGCAGCTGAAGTTAATATTTGAAAATATAAGTTATATTTACATCGAAATCACATTTTAGTGCAGCAGAATAAACTGAAATGTTTTTGCTATTCTTAGCAATAATGCTATATTCAGTCTTCATTTTGGAATTTTAAAGAGAAAAATATATTGTTAGCAAAAAGAAATTAAGTAGCTCTTTTCTGATATGTTCTTGGCAGTTTATTATTTTTTAATTCAAATTTTATTCTATGTTTGAAGATTCTATGAGCAACAGAAAGAAATGTAGAAAGATGTAGAGAGATTCAATATCCTTCTTCTCATTAGAAATTCCTTACTGATAAGATGGTTTTTCCATCAAAAATTATCAACCTAAAAAGAGATATAATAGAATCACTTTCTTTTCTTTTCCAAAAGTATTTCTACTCTTCTTTCATGAAGCACTTCTCTGAGCCAAACCTTACAGCTGAAGATTGCATTTTTAGCCATTTGATATCTTAGCATCATGGGTCACTTAACTTATTATGTTGAGCTGTTTAATATTTACAATGGGCATATTCAACATGGAAGAAACTATACTTTCCAGAAAAAAAAAAATGAGATTTCAGATGTTGAGGCATGTGAAATAGGAGGAGAAAGATAAGGAAGAGACTACCACCAGCAGTCTTCTGATGATGAAGTCTCAAAGGCATTTGAGCTATACTTCCAGATGAAGTCTGTTTAATGTTGACCAGGTGCCTAGGCTACACCATCAGTGCAGCAACTCTTTTAACCCACATTTGTTGAATTATTGTTCATAGTAACATTACCCTTTATAACTGCTGATGTCTTTTTCTTAAAATTCGATTTATCTAATATTGTAATATATTTTCTGGTTTAATGTTGTTGACATTTTCTATCCTGTCTATACATCCTATTTTTGTTTAAGAATCCTATAAATGTGTGTCCAAGAAGTAACTCCTGCAAGTTGCATGTAGCTAGAATTTTAAACGTCCAGTCTAAGAGACTGGATTGCCACAAACTTTCTCAGTTATCATTTATTTCTGTGAATGTGTTTAGATAAATAGATTTTTTCTTTTTTTTTTTTTTGCTTTTTTTAGTAGAATTTTCTGTACCCTCTGCTCTTTTCTAAAGGCTTTAAGTAAAAAATTGGTTATTATTTTACAGACAATATTGAATTAAATTTACAAATATATTTCAGTATTTTTTTAATTGCACTATCTTTTTGTTTGCACCAGACTTCCGTACTGTTGACTTTTCTTAATGTGGAAGCACCTCCTTTAATATTTCTTTCTTTTTTTTTTTTTTTTAATTTTTTAATTTTATTATACTTTAAGTTCTAGGGTACATGTGCATAACGTGCAGGTTTGTTACATATGTATACTTATGCCATGTTGGTGTGCTGCACCCATCAACTCGTCAGCACCCATCAATTCATCATTTATATCATGTATAACTCCCCAATGCAATCCCTCCCTCCTCCCCCCTCCCCCCTCCCCCCTCCCCATGATAGGCCCCAGTGCGTGCTGTTCCCCTTCCCGAGTCCAAGTGATCTCATTGTTCAGTTCCCACCTATGAGTGAGAACATGTGGTGTTTGGTTTTCTGTTCTTGTGATAGTTTGCTAAGAATGATGGTTTCCAGCTGCATCCATGTCCCTACAAAGGACGCAAACTCATCCTTTTTTATGGCTGCATAGTATTCCATGGTGTATATGTGCCACATTTTCTTAATCCAGTCTGTCACAGATGGACATTTGGGTTGATTCCAAGTCTTTGCTATTGTGAATAGTGCCGCAATAAACATACGTGTACATGTGTCTTTGTAGTAGAATAATTTATAATCCTTTGGGTATATACCCAGTAGTGGGATGGCTGGGTCATATGGTACATCTAGTTCTAGATCCTTGAGGAATTGCCATACTGTTTTCCATAATGGTTGAACTAGTTTACAATCCCACCAACAGTGTAAAAGTGTTCCTATTTCTCCACATCCTCTCCAACACCTGTTGTTTCCTGACTTCTTAATGATTGCCATTCTAACTGGTGTGAGATGGTATCTCATTGTGATTTTGATTTGCATTTCTCTGATGGCGAGTGACGATGAGCATTTTTTCATGTGTCTGTTGGCTGTATGAATATCTTCTTTTGAGAAATGTCTGTTCATATCCTTTCCCACTTTTTGATGGGGTTGTTTGTTTTTTTCTCGTATATTTGTTTGAGCTCTTTGTAGATTCTGGATATTAGCCCTTTGTCAGATGAGTAGGTTGCAAAAATTTTCTTGCATTCTGTAGGTTGCCTGTTCACTCTGATGGTAGTTTCTTTTGCTGTGCAAAAGCTCTTTAGTTTAATTAGATCCCATTTGTCAATTTTGGCTTTTGCTGCCGTTGCTTTTGGTGTTTTAGACATGAAGTCCTTGCCCATGCCTATGTCCTGAATGGTACTACCTAGATTTTCTTCTAGGGTTTTTATGGTATTAGGTCTAACATTTAAGTCTCTAATCCATCTTGAATTAATCTTCGTATAAGGGGTAAGGAAAGGATCCAGTTTCAGCTTTCTATTTATGGCTAGCCAATTTTCCCAGCACCATTTATTAAATAGGGAATCCTTTCCCCATTTCTTGTTTCTCTCAGGTTTGTCAAAGATCAGATGGCTGTAGATGTGCGGTATTATTTCTGAGGACTCTGTTCTGTTCCATTGGTCTATATCTCTGTTTTGGTACCAGTACCATGCTGTTTTGGTTACTGTAGCCTTGTAGTATAGTTTGAAGTGAGGTAGCGTGATGCCTCCAGCTTTGTCCTTTTGACTTAGGATTGTCTTGGCAATGCGGGCTCTTTTTTGGTTCCATATGAACTTTAAAGCAGTTTTTTCCAATTCTGTGAAGAAACTCATTGGTAGCTTGATGGGGATGGCATTGAATCTATAAATAACCTTGGGCAGTATGGCCATTTTTACGATATTGATTCTTCCTATCCATGAGCATGGTATGTTCTTCCATTTGTTTGTGTCCTCTTTTATTTCACTGAACAGTGGTTTGTAGTTCTCCTTGAAGAGGTCCTTTACATCCCTTGTAAGCTGGATTCCTAGGTATTTTATTCTCTTTGAAGCAATTGTGAATGGAAGTTCATTCCTGATTTGGCTCTCTGCTTGTCTGTTACTGGTGTATAAGAATGCTTGTGATTTTTGCACATTAATTTTGTATCCTGAGACTTTGCTGAAGTTGCTTATCAGCTTAAGGAGATTTTGGGCTGAGACGATGGGGTTTTCTAAATATACAATCATGTCATCTGCAAACAGGGACAATTTGACTTCTTCTTTTCCTAACTGGATACCCTTGATTTCTTTCTCTTGCCTGATTCCTCTAGCCAGAACGTCCAACACTATGTTGAATAGGAGTGGTGAGAGAGGGCATCCCTGTCTTGTGCCAGTTTTCAAAGGGAATTTTTCCAGTTTTTGCCCACTCAGTATGATATTAGCTGTGGGTTTGTCATAAATAGCTCTTATTATTTTGAGGTACGTTCCATCAATACCGAATTTATTGAGCGTTTTTAGCATGAAGGGCTGTTGAATTTTGTCAAAAGCCTTTTCTGCATCTATTGAGACAATCATGTGGTTCTTGTCTTTGGTTCTGTTTATATGCTGGATTATGTTTATTGATTTGCGAATGTTGAACCAGCCTTGCATCCCAGGGATGAAGCCCACTTGATCATGGTGGATAAGATTTTTGATGTGCTGCTGAATCCGGTTTGCCAGTATTTTATTGAGAATTTTTGCATCAATGTTCATCAGGGATATTGGTCTAAAATTCTCTTTTTTTGTTGTGTCTCTGCCAGCCTTTGGTATCAGGATGATGTTGGCCTCATAAAATGAGTTAGGGAGGATTCCCTCTTTTTCTATTGATTGGAATAGTTTCAGAAGGAATGGTACCAGCTCCTCCTTGTACCTCTGGTAGAATTCAGCTGTGAATCCATCTGGTCCTGGACTTTTTTTGGTGGGTAGGCTATTAATTGTTGCCTCAATTTCAGAGCCTGCTATTGGTCTATTCAGGGATTCAACTTCTTCCTGGTTTAGCCTTGGGAGAGTGTAAGTGTCCAGGAAATTATCCATTTCTTCTAGATTTTCTAGTTGATTTGCGTAGAGGCGTTTATAGTATTCTCTGATGGTAGTTTGTATTTCTGTGGGGTCAGTGGTGATATCCCCTTTATCATTTTTTATTGCATCTATTTGATTCCTCTCTCTTTTCTTCTTTATTAGCCTTGCTAGCGGTCTGTCAATTTTGTTGATCTTTTCAAAAAACCAACTCCTGGATTCATTGATTTTTTGGAGGGTTTTTTGTGTCTCTATCTCCTTCAGTTCTGCTCTGATCTTAGTTATTTCTTGCCTTCTGCTAGCTTTTGAATGTGTTTGCTCTTGCCTCTCTAGTTCTTTTAATTGTGATGTTAGAGTGTCAATTTTAGATCTTTCCTGCTTTCTCTTGTGGGCATTTAGTGCTATAAATTTCCCTCTACACACTGCTTTAAATGTGTCCCAGAGATTCTGGTATGTTGTATCTTTGTTCTCATTGGTTTCAAAGAACATCTTTATTTCCGCTTTCATTTCGTTATGTAGCCAGTAGTCATTCAGGAGCAGGTTGTTCAGTTTCCATGTAGTTGAGCGGTTTTGATTGAGTTTCTTAGTCCTGAGTTCTAGTTTGATTGCACTGTGGTCTGAGAGACAGTTTGTTATAATTTCTGTTCTTTTACATTTGCTGAGGAGTGCTTTACTTCCAATTATGTGGTCAATTTTGGAATAAGTGCGATGTGGTGCTGAGAAGAATGTATATTCTGTTGATTTGGGGTGGAGAGTTCTATAGATGTCTATTAGGTCCGCTTGGTGCAGAGATGAGTTCAATTCCTGGATATCCTTGTTAACTTTCTGTCTCGTTGATCTGTCTAATGTTGACAGCGGAGTGTTGAAGTCTCCCATTATTATTGTATGGGAGTCTAAGTCTCTTTGTAAGTCTCTAAGGACTTGCTTTATGAATCTGGGTGCTCCTGTATTGGGTGCATATATATTTAGGAGAGTTAGCTCTTCCTGTTGAATTGATCCCTTTACCATTATGTAATGGCCTTCTTTGTCTCTTTTGATCTTTGATGGTTTAAAGTCTGTTTTATCAGAGACAAGGATTGCAACCCCTGCTTTTTTTTGTTCTCCATTTGCTTGGTAGATCTTCCTCCATCCCTTTATTTTGAGCCTATGTATGTCTCTGCATGTGAGATGGGTCTCCTGAATACAGCAGACTGATGGGTCTTGACTCTTTATCCAGTTTGCCAGTCTGTGTCTTTTAATTGGAGCATTTAGTCCATTAACATTTAAGGTTAATATGGTTATGTGTGAACTTGATCCTGCCATTATGATATTAACTGGTTATTTTGCTCGTTAGTTGATGCAGTTTCTTCCTAGCCTCGATGGTCTTTACATTTTGGCATGTTTTTGCGATGGCTGGTACCGGTTGTTCCTTTCCATGTTTAGGGCTTCCTTCAGGGTCTCTTGTAAGGCAGGCCTGGTGGTGACAAAATCTCTAAGCATTTGCTTATCTGTAAAGGATTTTATTTCTCCTTCACTTATGAAACTTAGTTTGGCTGGATATGAAATTCTGGGTTTAAAATTCTTTTCTTTAAGAATGTTGAATATTGGCCCCCACTCTCTTCTGGCTTGTAGAGTTTCTGCCGAGAGATCTGCTGTTAGTCTGATGGGCTTCCCTTTGTGGGTAACCCGACCTTTCTCTCTGGCTGCCCTTAAGATTTTTTCCTTCATTTCAACTTTGGTGAATCTGGCAATTATGTGTCTTGGAGTTGCTCTTCTGGAGGAGTATCTTTGTGGCGTTCTCTGTATTTCCTGAATTTGAATGTTGGCCTGCCCTACTAGGTTGGGGAAGTTCTCCTGGATGATTTCCTGAAGAGTGTTTTCCAACTTGGTTCCATTTTCCCCCTCACTTTCAGGCACCCCAATCAGACGTAGATTTGGTCTTTTTACGTAATCCCATACTTCTTGCAGGCTTTGCTCATTTCTTTTTCTTCTTTTTTCTTTTGGTTTCTCTTCTCGCTTCATTTCATTCATTTGATCTTCAATCGCTGATACTCTTTCTTCCAGTTGATCGAGTCGGTTACTGAAGCTTGTGCATTTGTCACGTATTTCTCGTGTCATGGTTTTCATCTCTGTCATTTCGTTTATAATCTTCTCTGCATTAATTAGTCTAGCTGTCAATTCTTCCACTCTTTTTTCAAGATTTTTAGTTTCTTTGCGCTGGGTATGTAATTCTTCCTTTAGCTCTGAAAAGTTTGATGGACTGAAGCCTTCTTCTCTCCTCTCGTCCAAGTCATTCTCTGACCAGCTTTGATCCGTTGCTGGCGATGGGCTGTGCTCCTTTGCAGGGGGAGATGCGCTCTTATTTTTTGAATTTCCAGCTTTTCTGCCCTGCTTCTTCCCCATCTTTGTGGTTTTTTCTGTCTCTGGTCTTTGATGGTGGTGATGTACTGATGGGGTTTTGGTATAGGTGTCCTTCCTGTTTGATAGTTTTCCTTCTGACAGTCAGAAGAACTGTCTGTTGGTCTGTTGGAGATTGCTTGAGGTCCACTCCAGACCCTGTTTGCCTGGGTATCAGCAGCAGAGGTTGCCGAAGATAGAATATTGCTGAACAGCGAGTGTACCTGTCTGATTCTTCCTTTGGAAGTTTCCTCTCAGGGGTGTACTCCACCCTGTGAGGTGTGGGGTGTCAGACTGCCCCTAGTGGGGGATTTCTCCCAGCTAGGCTACTCAGGGGTCAGGGACACACCTGAGCAGGCAGTCCGTCCGTTCTCAGATCTCAACCTCCACGTTGGGAGATCCACGGCTCTCCCCAAAGCTGTCAGACAGAGTCGTTCGCGTCTGCACCGGCTCCCGCTACTTCCCCTGTTGGTCTTCAGCTGTGCGCTGTCCCCAGAGGTGGAGACTACAGAGACAGGCAGGCTTCCTTGAGCTGCTGTGAGCTCCACCCAGTTCGAGCTTCCCAGCGGCTTTGTTTACCTACTTAAGCCTCAGCAATGGCGGGCGCCCCTCCCCCAGCCTCGCTGCTGCCTTGCGGATAGATCGCGGCAGACTGCTGTGTCAGCAGTGAGGGAGGCTTCGTGGGCGTGGGACCCTCCCGGCCAGGTGTGGGATATATTCTCCTGGTGTGCCTGTATGCTTACAGCGCAGTATTGGGGTGGGAGTTACCCGATTTTCCAGGTGTTGTGTGTCTCAGTTCCCCTGGCTAGGAAAACGGATCCCCTTCCCCCTTGCGCTTGCAGGTGAGGCGATGCCTCGCCCTGCTTCAGCTCTCGCTGGTCAGGCTGCAACAGCTGACCAGCACGGATTGTCCGGCACTCCCTAGTGAGATGACCCCAGTACCTCAGTTGAAAATGCAGAAATCACCGGTCTTCTGTGTCGCTCGCTCTGGGAGTTGGAGACTGGAGCTGTTCCTATTCGGCCATCTTGCTCCGCCCCTCAATATTTATTTCAAGAAAGTCTGTGGGTGATAAACTCCCACTGGATTTTGCAAGTCTAATTGATTTTTTCCCTTACTTCCTCTTAAGTCTTGACTGATACGTTGACTATATAATGCGTAATGATGGTTATTTTCAATCAACATTCTGAAGCTACTAGTCTATTCTTTTGTTGCTTATACTGTTGTTAATGAGAAGTCTGCTATTCGTCATCATCTATATACACAAAATTTGTCTTTTTTCTTGCTAGTTTTGCAGATTTTATGTCTTTAACCTTGATGTTCCATTGATTGTACTACAATATGTATAGTTATAAATCTATTTTGATTTGTCTACTTGGCACTCAGTAAAACATGCCTGTTTTAATCTGTTGACTATTGTCTTTCTTATGTTCTGGAAAACTCTAAGTCATTATCACTTCTAATATTACTTCTCTTCTATTCTCTCTAGTATCTTCTTACTGAATGCCTAGTGAATAAATATTGGAGGCTGCTATTGAATTCTCTGTAGCTTTGAACAACTTATCTTTTGAAGTATTCTGGTTGCATTATGGGTGAATTGCTCAGTACTGCTTTCCAGTCTCAGTGACTTCTAATAGATTCTGCTTATATGTCAATTTTTTTAAAAAATTCTTGTTTGCTGATTAATCAGTATTCTTTATTATTTTTGTTAATGCTATTCCTTCATATATGCCTTCAAGAAATTTAATACTCTTTTCTTTAAAATTTTTTTAGAAAGTTATTTTTGTCAGCTGCCTTTTGAATATGATTGGTTCTTGCTGTTTTATTAAGCTCTGATTTGCAGGATCATCTTAAATGGGATTTTGCTCCTCTTTCTCTCTCTGTATTATGCTAACTTACACTCATATTTCTCTTTCTGTTGGTTATGAAGTAAACTTTACACGAGCCATCATGGTTGCTATAATAACACCTGGTCTCATAGAGTCAGCTCAGGGACCTCATTGACAGGTAGAATGAAAACATTGTGAATCCAGTCACAGAGCCATCATGCAGCTGAGCTTAGGCTCTGGCTGGTGAGGTTATGGGGCTATGCCTTCTTCCTGTTGTCTCCTCAGAAAACAGCTTCACATAATATAAGCTATCATGTCAGCTGATGAATATCATTTGCACTTGTATTTTAGCCACCTTTTACCAGTTGGGGAGCTCTCATATATTCCTGACTCTAAAATGTGAGTTTGACTCTTGTCTCCTGTGTGTAAGCATTAGTTATTCTCATATTCTTAAAAACAAAAAGAAAGAAAACTTCCTTCATGTGCCTACAGCTTTGAGGTCAAGCAGCCTTCCACTTTTAACACATTTTACTTCCATACCTTCTGCCCTATTTCCTCAAGATACAAATCAGAGGAAATAAGTCTTGAATTATTGGTGTTATTTTTTACTTCCAAACATCTAAGTTGAGGATTCTGGATCTCTTGTGTTATTATATCTAAAATAACTCTGTTGTTTCTTGTATCAATAGACATTCCTAGATTTGGGCTCACGTCTTTTTACGCAAGCAAATGTCTCTTGACCTATTTCTGGTTCTTCTGACTATAATAAAGGATAGTGACTGACTTCATTATATCTGAACTTTATATTTGGCCTGATGATTCCCAGCACAAAAACTCCTGAACTCTCTCTCTCTCTCTGTCTCACACACACACACACAGTTGACAACGAAAGAAAATAAATGTGAAAAAATAGAGAATTGTGGCACACAGTTGACAACGAAAGAAAATAAATGTGAAAAAAGTAGAGAATTGTGGGATGGCTGAGGTCGAATAAGGAATGGTCATAACTATATGCTGCTTTGTTGTTGGCCGTAGCTCTGTGTGTGTGTCTTTTACTTGATAGCAATGCATACTTCCAAAAGTAACACTTCCTTTAATCAGGTCCAATACCTTGGAAGAGAGCCCATGAGAGAATAGTCGATGATTGAATTCCCACAGCTTTCAAAATACTATTTTCCCTCGCTGAGCTGTCAGCTGTCAAAGGCAGAAACTGTAGATTGTTAATGCATGGCTATAGTCTAAGTGGTACGACATATTCCTTCGTCTTGAGGAAATTGAAAAAGAAATCCCAAGTTGCCCATAGCGTGCAGTGGTTTCATGTTCAAAAATCAAGAGGAATTTCCAAGTGGAAAATTTATAGCTGATAGAACCTTAGTAGAGTGACAGAAGATCATATGGAAAAACTATAAACAAATCTCAAGTGAAGGCCTAACCCAAGCCTATAGATTTTATATTTTGGGCTAAGGGGTCCAGGAGCATATTTCAAAGTTAACAAAAGGATACATAAAACCGTTTTTGTGCCAGCACAGGCTTCCTTTCCCAGGTCTATTTAAAGTGCTCTATTTCTGAGGGAAAGTAAAGGTCAGTATTTAATCTCTCTCTCTCTCTCTCTCTCTCTCTCTCTCTCTCTCTCTGTCTTTCTCTCCCTCTGTGTGTGTGTATGTGTGTGTGTGTGTGCTTTAGTTTTGTTTTGTTTTAACTTTATATCAAATTTTTTGGATTTTATCTTGGTTCCCCAAACTTTTTTCAATGTATTTTATTATTAAGTACTTTCCAGTTTATTGAGCAGAATTTGTAGAGACTGCTCGTATGCCCTCTGCCCCCAATATCCACAGCCTCCTTCACTATCAACATCCCATACAACGGTGGAATATTTGTTACAATCAATGAACCTGTATTGACACATCATTATCACTCAAAATCCATAGTTGACATTAGGGATAGCACTTGTACATTTCGTGGGTTTTAACAAATATTTAATGACATATCCACAATTATAGTATCATACCGAATAATTTTACTGCTCTAAAAATCCTCTGAATTCTGCCTATTCATCCATACCTGCCATCACCAATGCCTGACAACTATTGATCTTTTTACTGTCTCCATAGTTTTGCCTTTTCCAGAATGTTAAATAATTGGAATTATACAGTATATTGTCTTTTTGGATTAATTTATTTTACTTAGTAATATATTCCTTCATATATTTTCATGGCTTAATAGTTCGTTTTCTTTTAGCCCTGAGTAATATTTTGTTGTCTGGATGTACTTACCTATTTATTTATCCACAGTTTGTTTGTTCACCTACTGAAAGACATCTTGGCTGATTCCAAATGTTGGCAATTACGAAAAAGCTGCCACAAACATTCATATGTGGGTTTTTGTGCAGACATATGTTTTCAGGGTTTTTGGGTAGATATCAAGGGCTTATATGCTGGATCATATAATAAGAGTTTAGCTTTGTGAGAAACTGCCAAATGCTTTTCGAAAGCGACAGTACCATTTTGCATTCCCACCGGTAATGAATGAGACTTCTTGTTGCTCCACATTCATGCCAGTATTTGTTGTTGTCAGTGTTTTAGACTTGGGCTGTTTTATTAGGTGTGTAGTAGTATGTCATTGTTGTTTTAATTTTCAATTATCTAAAGACATATGATGTTGAACATATTTTCATATGCTTATTTGCCATCTCTGTATTTTTCTTTGGTAAGGCACCTGTTCAGGTCTTTTGCATATTTTTAAATAAGGTTGTTAAATTTCTTATTGTTGCATTTTAAAGATTATTTGTATATTTTATATAACAATCCTTTATCAGATATGTCTTTTCTAAATATTTTCTTCCAGTTTAGGGCTTGTCTTATTTTTTTCACAATGTCTTTTGCAGAGCAGATGTTTCTAATTGTAATGAAGCCCATATTATCAATTATTTCTTTCATGGATTGTACTTTGGTGTTGTATGTAAAATATCATCACCATAACCAAGGGCCAAATCCCTTTTCTCCTGTTATCTTATGGAGTTTCATAGATTATCATTTTACACGTAAGTCTACTATTCATTTTGAGTTAATTTTTATGAAAGGTACACAGTCTATGTCCAGATTGTTTTTTGCATGCACGTGTCCAGTTGTTCCAGCACTATTTGTTGAAAGGACTATCTTTTATTCCATATATTGCATTTGAAGTTTCATCAAAGATTAGCTGATTATATTTATGTAGGTCTATTTCTTTGCTCTCTGATCTGCTCCATGTATCCATTTGCCTTTTTATTTATTTATTTTTTTAACCAATACAAATTTGTCTTGATTACTATATCTTTACAGGAGCTCTTGAAGTTAGATAGTGTCAGTACTCCAACTTGGTTCATCTCTTTCAGTATTAGGTTGGCTATTCTGTGTCTTTTGCCTCTTCATGTAACTTCTGGAGACTATGACTGGGATAGCATTTAATCTGTAGATCAAGTTGAGAAGAACTGACATGTTGACAAATTTGAGTCTTCCTATCTGTGAACATAGAATATGTCTTCATGCATTTGCTTCTTTTTGATTCATTTTATGAATTTTATCATTTCCCTCATATAGATTTGTAGATATTTTGTTAGATTTGTACCTAAGTATTTTATTCTTTAGGTACTACTGTAAATGGTATTTTGTTTTAGTTTCAAATTTTATTTGTTTATCAATGGTATATAGAAAAATAATTGACTTTTGCATATTAACATCATATCCTGAAATCTTACTATAATTACTTTTCACTTTTAAGAATTGTTGTCAATTATTTTTCATTTTCCACATCAATAATCAAGTTAAATTTGAACATGAGAGTTTTGTTTCTTCCCAATCTGTGTAACTTTTGTTTTATTCTCCTTGTCTTATTGCATGAGCTAGGACTTTCAATACAATATTAAAAAGATGTTGCTAAGAGTGAACATTCTTGCCTTATTTCTAATCTTAGAAGGAAAGCCTCCAGTTTCTCAACAATAAGTATGATGTTAGCTGTAGGATTTTTATAGATACTCTTTATCAAGTTATGAAAATGCTCCTCTATTCCTAGTGTGCTGATAGTTTTTATCACAAATAAATGTTGGATTTCTTTTCAAATGTTCAGTCTACATCTATTTATATGGTCACGTGATTTATCTTCCTTAGCCTGTTTATTCAATAGAATACATTAAGTTTCTAATGTAGGATCAACTTCACATATTCATATTCAGAAGAGATTCCACTTGGTCAGAATGTATTATTCTTTGTGTACATTGTTGGATTTGATTTGCTAAAATTTTGTTGAGGGTTTTAGCATCTATATTTATTAGATTTATTGCCTATGTTTTTCTTTTCCTGTAAGGTATTCATCTGGTGTTGATATTAGGACAATTCTGGACTCAGAATGAGTTACAAAGTATTTGTCTTCTGGAAGAGATTGTAGAGAATTGGTAATTTTTTCTTAAATGTTTGCTAGAATACACCATTGAACATATCTGGGCCCCCAATTTTTAAATACATTTAAATTAAAAAATCTTTTTTCACTTGATTTTACTTAGCTCCACCATCTAATGCTAATTTTTTTCTTACCTGTCACTTTGACCTAAAAGAACAAAAAAATAAACATTATATGACTCTAGAAGAGATTAGATTTAATATTAATAAGTATTGAAATACTTTTAGCTTTTAGCTAGGTACATAACTAGTGGATCACACTACTTATAAATTAAATCTCGAGTTTGATCCATTTTTGTGTTAACTAATTTTATTGTATTATATAATCTTAGTAGAATGTATGCTAAAGGTGTATGTTGCTACGTATTAGAGCAACATAAAAATGTGTTAAGATTGATGAATACAAACCTCTAAGCACCAATGAAGACTCAGTTAAAAGCACATAATGTGTTTCGCAGTAGCATCTTCCTGCATGTAAAAGTCACAGATATGTTAAGTTTAAGTAACACCAAATTTCAAATAATTCTGGCTTGAGGAATCTTGTAGAGTCTCAGGTAAATAGGTTTTCCTACATTGCTTCCATATAGCTGTGCTACATAAATCTAATCTTAATTTTATAATTATCACGTACATTCACTTCAACAAAGTTTTTTCAGTTTCTACCATGACTAAGATATTGTTTTAGTTGCTGGAAGAAATACAAAGATATACATGTTATTGATCTTTTCTGCAAGAAGCTTTGGATCTAGTGAGGAGGTAAAATACAAATTAATAAATAAATTGAAAGAAAATTATGATAGGCATTTTAATAAACACTTGATAAAATACTAAAGGCTCATAGGGGAATGAGAAATTAATTTCGATTGCAGATAATAGCCAAAGGTTTGCTTCAAGAAATAAAATTTAAAATGCTATATGTAATAAATGAATTTCCTAATAGGAAATACCTGAAAACTTGAATACTATACTGTTTGAAGAGATATTTATTCAGGAGCCTCAAATACTGCTCAAGATTGATTTTCAAATTACATCTGTCAACATGTGCTATGTTGTTAAGCGGCAAAACAATACTTAAAATGATGACATTTTAATGCATTTTATGACATTATTAAACTTCCTTTGTATTTTCTGGGTTTGATCTTAATCTAGTCCAATCATCAAGAAGACATTATTCTTATATGTCACATAATGAAGGTGATAAAGGGGAGAATAATAGAAATAGCAATGAATAGTTACTAAGTGATTTATAGTTACATAGGTTTTAAACAATATGCTAAGCACTATATATAAAATGTATATATGTTAATTATACAACAATTCTAGGAAGCATATAATATTATTATCTGTTCTTTATGGATATGAAAACTTAAAGAAATATTACCTTGCCTACAGACAGGTAAGTTCTACTTTAAAAACTTTAATGTATGAATGCTGATATCTGCGTATAAAAATGAGTTTAAAGGAATTAGTTGGACATCATGTTACATGCCTGTAGTCCTAGCTATTTGGTTGGTAGGATGATTGCTTAAGCCTAGGAATTTCAGGTTTCAGTGAGCTATGATCATGCCACCACATGACATCCTGAGTGACAGAGTGAGACCCTATCTCGAAAACTAAATGAATAAATAAATAAATGTAAATGAACAGCAATTGTTTGTACTCAAAAATTTTTCAATTATAGGCACTATTTTTCAACTAATTTTCCAGGCACTGAGGTGGGTGCTGGGTTAGGAAGAAAGTTTTAAATAATTACCCTTTTCCTTAAGATGATTACTTTCTAAAAAATCTGAAAAATAATAACTGTGAAAATATAATAATATAAAATTATAAATAATAAAATTGTATAAATATTATAATGAAGTAGCACTTCCACTCTCAGTAGTCTCATATAACTCTTTTTGGAGTTTGGACTTTCCAGTCAAACTGATATGCCATTGATATTTGTTACAAAAAGTTGTATAGGAAATAACATACTAATCGTTATATACTACTTGGCAAAACAGTACAGAATATTTACATAATGAGAATTAATCTGTACACAAAAAACCTATTCTTGATACTTTTGTATATCAAATGGTAATAATATTTTCTACCATAAAATTTGGTTGTAAAAATTAAACTTGATGATGTATATAATTTGCCTAGCATAGTATTTAGCATATAGTAAATATTCAATGAATTATAGATATTAAAAGAAAGAATCACACAGAGAGATGAGAATATATTGCATTCATAGGTAAGAACATTATTATTGAAGAAAGAAATAAGAAAAAGAAAAGGTTTTCTAAAATCATTGATCTTATAAATGAGGCTTAACATTTCTAGTAAAACTCTTAGAATATCTCTGATGAATTAGAACAGCAAATGTGAAAAGAAAAATGAAAATTGGGGGATAGAAAATGAAAATGACATAGACATGAAATTTCATCATGTCAGACATGAAATTTCATGTCAATTTCATAGACATGAAAATGAAGAAATCCAGTTAACAAGGACTATAGAATATAAAAAGTGGATATTCTCTGAAAATTAGTATATTCTTGAACTGAAGGATAGGAATCTTTATATTTACGGTTTCATAGAGGGTCCAGTACAATAAAGTAAAAGACTCACAATAATGCACATGGGAGTAAAATTTCACTATACCTGGGTAAGGTACTAACAGATTCCAGAAAAAAGACAAAAAAGGCAAAAGCTCAGAATGGCATTAAACTTCTGAACAGAAACACTGGGACCTAAA
Source organism: Rhinopithecus roxellana (assembly GCF_007565055.1). Lineage (NCBI taxonomy): Eukaryota > Metazoa > Chordata > Mammalia > Primates > Cercopithecidae > Rhinopithecus > Rhinopithecus roxellana. The sequence continues at coordinate 10,406,140 of NC_044567.1, read as the reverse complement.
AGACAATGGAACAACTGCTTCAAACTTCAGAAAGACAGAAATTTCTAAATTGTAATTATTGACCAAATATATTGTCAATACATTATATAAAGGGAACAAAGACACTTTGAATATTAGTCAAAAATTTTGCCTCCCACGCACCCTTAATTAAAACATACTATAAAAAAGTGAGGGAATAAACTAAGAAAGAGATAAACACGGGGTCTAAGAAACAGGTGGCTTCACACAGAGAAGCTGTCAAGAGAAAAGTGTGGTTGGTAATAAAAATAATCCATGGTATGCATTTGTGTAGCCATGACCTAGAGAACAGCCCTTCATATTGGAACAAAAGTATAGGCCACTCTGGGGTCTGGGTAACTCTGAGATACCCAGAAGGGTGGGGAACAAAACTATATGTATGTAAACATGGATATGAGAAATTTCCAGATGTATTTGAATATTTGGAACACACTCAAAATTATTTCCTAATAATTTAAATTTTATTTGAATATTTTGAAAATAATGCTGTGTTTGGAAGATACTATTTAAAGATTTAGAAAAATATTAATCTTTACATAAAAACTCAGACAAAAATAAAATAAGCAAATTTAAAATCTAGCAAGAGCAAAACATATAGGAAAAGAACCTTTACTGATATGGTAGGTGGGAAGCGAAGTGCTGGGAGGAGAAGAGCAGGTGCCTGGCGAGGGCTGCACCCCTGGGCCTGTGCCCATGGACGTAGGTGAGGAGAGGCACTCCTGCCTTCCTGCCAAATGTTGAATTTTCCAAGACCACCCTGGCCTGCTATGCCCCCAACCTGTGCCTATAAAAACCCTGAAACCCTAGCGGACACAAACACAAGCGACTGAACGTCAAGAGGAACACACCAGTGGAAGAGCAAACTGACCTGCATGGGCAGACCATTGACTGGTGGAACCACATGGAGTTTGGCCAGGGCAGTGGGAGGAGAGCTCCGTCGCTGAGCTCCCTGATGCCAGGAGAAAACCACTTTCCCACTCCATCTCCCTTCTGGCTCCCCTATCTGCTGAGAGCTACTTCCACTCAATAAAACCTTGCACTCATTCTCCAAGACCACTTGTGATTTGATTCTTCCAGTACACTAAGGCAAGAAACCCCATGATACAGAAAGCCCTCTGTCCTTGCAATAAGGCATGGGGTCTAATTCGCTAACACAGCTGCCTGCTGACAGCTAAACAAAAAGAGCACACTGTAACACATGCCCACTGGGGCTTCAGCTGGAAACATTCACCCTTAGATAATGCCACGGGGTCGGAGCCCGAAGACATGTCCGTATGCAATTACATTAAACTTTTTCTACTTGTTGAATAAGTTTAATGTATTTCCATGAAACGGTAATTATTCAGCAAGTTCACCTGATTAAGTTGTTATATGAGACTGTATTCAATATTTCCCGAATGTTATCTGTAATGATGAAGTCAGAGAAAGAGAACCCAGCATAATTGGGACTTTACCATGCCAGCTGATCATTAAGCTTTCCTTACAATGGAACACATTCCTGCTACATATTAGAATTCACTTGGGCTCTAAAAGAGTGAATGATTTGAATAGTTCAGCCCTGAATTCAAAGAATTCAGTGCAGTTTTACTCTCACTTGAAACATCTATGAATAATCAGAATCAATGAAGTAAGAGGTGCAGATTTGGGTATCATTTATGTGGGTAAAGGGCCTAAGTTTTGATATAGTTATTGTGGAGAGTGACTCTCCCAAATTTTCAAGAATAGGAAACAAGATTGAGCAGAAATGCCCCGGCCCCACTGAGGTAGATGATTGTTTGTCTATGCTTGTTTTATCCCTGACTTTCTCTCAATATGAGACCTTGGGAAAGTCAATCTAAAATCAAACTAAGTCTTTGTTTTAACAATACAATCAAACCAACTTAAAAAAAAATCTGTAATGTGAAAGAGCTGGTCTGTATTTTAATTATTCCATCCAATGATAGGAATGCTATTCATCAGTAAGTCATTGTATATAATGCTTGAGAGTTGGAAGTAAAGTTTCATAAGATAAATTCCTGCTCACAAGCACTTTGATGTCTTTATAGATAAAATATATATTCTTACAATAAGCACCAGACAATCTGCCTGCCTGCAAACCTCATATTGACTACAATACGTTCTTTCGGGTTAGAAGTCATACTGCTATTATAACTGATGATATAATTTCAGTTGTCAAATCAGTGTTTCTCAGGGCTTTGGGGAGTTTAATGAATGCCATCTGATATTTTTCTTCCTGTGCTGAATGTTTCAGATCAGATTTTGATTATTTCTGTTTTGAAGTTTCATTCTCCAAATTGCTTTTTGGGGCAGGGATCTGCAAGAAGATAAAAGTATGGTTTGTAATCTCACAGAGTGATTCAGGGATTAGAGCCCTGGTGTTGAGTGCCTTGCTTATATACTGCTTAGATTGCCATATGAAACTCTGTTCAAAATATTTGCAGTGTCATCTGTGATGATAACACTGGATAACAGAAAACCATCCTTTTGAACTTTGAAATGTCAGCTGTTCTATGTTGCTTTTCCTCTAACTTTAAACTTTTAGTACGGGATTCTTAGCACAGATGAATATCAGTGTCACTCAGGAAGTTCTTATGATGTCAAAGCCTTATCCTTACAGATTCAGTCGGTGTTGAATATGTCCAAAGCATTCTTTTTTCTTCTTAAGATTTCCAGGTGGTTTTCATGTGCAGTAAAGATTGAGATTCACTGTTTTGGTAATAGAGAAAGAGTAGGGTAAGTGAATAAGTTATTGGAAAGTATACGACATATCTGTAATCCAAAATTCTTTGAAAACATTGTCTAAGACTTGCTAAATAAAAAATATCCAATAATATAAAGAGTAGAAAAGGAGGTGTTCAAGAGAACGTGGGTTAATAGTGCTTAGCATTTGGAGCCAAGTAGGATGGAGAATGGAGAGTTTGGGTGAATTTCTTTAGAATCTGAAATTTTTCCGGAGCATAGATATTATATGTAAAATTTCTACATGAAGCTATCCATAACAGGGCTTGAGCAAAACTAGGTTTATTTACAGGTACTCCTGATATTTTGCAGTACACCTTACCATGGCACTTGGTGTGAGTATGATTTAACTAAGGGCCTGTGTACCAGTGCTAATTTGCGTGCTCAGTCCCTTAATAACAACAGAGGTCAAAACTTTGGAATGCTCCCTCTGTTGGTATGACAAAACTCAAATACCAATGAATTTTTTTTTTACTTTTCTAACGTAGAGCACATTATTCAGGGTGGCAATACTCTGTTCAGAGCTGGCTGACTGTGATTCTGGACTGAGTCATTTTTACTCTATCAGAGAGCTGTCAGTGGTTCAAAGAAGGCAAAATCGTCTTTATAGGACACTGTCTTTTCCTAATGTTCCCCTTCTGGAATTACTCTTTCCCTATGTGTTTAATCTTGTTATCTTTATCCTCCCAACATGTATGACTTTTCCTCTTTGTTTCTGGATCTGCCACAACTTTGAAGATTTCTAACAGAAGAGTCACAAATTCAGCATTGTAGACTTAGGAACTGTGTTCCTAAGTTGAAGCAGGAGTTTAGATTGAGGCAAATCCCTTATGAGCAGTCAAGAATGCCATTTGTTTCTAATTCTTGTTTCTCTAAACCCACAGGAAATAAATTTGAGTAATATACTAGAGGATAGAGCTCTGAATTCTAAATGGTGGTTCCCGGATGTGGGAAGTTACCATGTCTTTTCCCATCTGATGGAATTAGTCATTTTAATTCGTATCTGAGGCAGAATTGGGGGTGAACTTCTTCTTTTATTTTATTTTTTGCTGTTGGAAAGGGAAGAGAGAAGCCCTCCAGAGTCCATGTTCCCCACAGAAAGGCTTTAGCTAAAGTGAAAACCCTGCTCATAGTATACTTAATTTATACGTATTGTAAAGACTAATTCCTTCTGCTGCTAATTGTTGCGTGGTCCATTGATGTTGTGAGGCTGGGAGCAGCCTCAGTCCTGGCCAGTCGCTTAGAGATATACAAATTTCCATCCAGCTCTGTAGAGTAATGAAACTGTCTGAAGAGTCATGAACTGAGGACTCGTACATACACAGTTGTTAAAATGAATTTTAACTTACTTTCTGATTTATAATATCACTTAATGTTTTCTTCTTTCAGTTCAATTTTCTGTAAGATTTTAAATGAATTATTTTGTTTTACAATTGGGTTAATACACTATGAACATTTTCCTGAATTTTTTCCTTCTTTTGGTGTATCTGTAATTTTATTTTTATTTTTTAAACAAATATTTCTAGAAGCTGGAGCATTGTCCTGAGGTCCTGAAGGACATCTAATCTTCTTTTTGATGACTTGGCTGTCCTGAACAGAGGTACGATAGTGACTGTAATCCTAAAACCTCTCTGAACTAGTCCCTGAGTGTGCAGGGCACTTCGGGATTATATATCCCCAGGTATTTAGAGGTCTCCAGTCTTTGTCAATGTCAGCTTTGCATTATTTGACATTTCAATTACTTTACAGCCTTTTCTTCCCATAGTATCTTATGTTCAAGTTTATTTTTGACGTTGTTTTTAGCTTTGAGATATAATTGACAAATTAAAATCATGTGTATGTAATTGACAAATTAAAATTGTTTTCATATATATACATTGTTAAAACATCATTATAATAAAGTTAATTAAGATATTGATTATATCCTATGATTGGCATTTTTTTGTAGTAAGGGCACTTCAGATGTACCCAAAAAACATTTTTAATTATAATAAAACTGATGTGCATTAGATTTCCAGAACTTACTCATTTTGCATCACTAAAACTTTGTTTGCTTTGACCAACATCTCATTTCCCTCTTCCCCCAGCTCCTGGCAAACACCATTCTCTTTTCTTCCTTTTGGAGTTTGACTTTCTCAAGTTCCCCATATAAATGAGATAATGATGCATTTGTCTTTCTGTGCCTGGCTTATTTCACTTAGCAAGATCTTCTGCAGGTTCATCCATGTTGCTCTGTTGCAAACAGCAGGATTTTCCCGTTTTTGTGTCTGAAAATATTTCATCTCATATTAAATATATACCATTTTATGGGTCTTACGGTTATAGGTCTTCTGTTTAAGTCTGTTAAGTCTGTAATTCGTTTTGACTTGATTTTTGTATATGGAGTGACAAAAGGCTCTAATTTAATTCTTCAGTTTATATGGATAGTTGGTTTTCCGAGCATCTTTTATCAAAGATCCTATGCGTTCCTCATTGTGTTTTTGTCATCCTTGTCAAAGATCACTTGACTGTGTTTTCTTTATCAATTCATCTGTTGATTGGCATTAAGAATATTTCTATGCCTTGGCTATTGTGAATAATGCTGCAATGAACATTTGGGTGCAAATATATCTTGAACATACTGACTTCATGTCCTTTGGATATATACTCAGAAAGAGGAATGCTAGGTCATATGGTAGTTATATTTTTAATTTCTTTGGAAACTTCCATACTAGTTTCCCTAATGACTGTGCTAATTTACATTCTCACCAACAGTGTAAAAGGGTTCCCTTTTCTCCACATCCTTGACAACACTTGTCTTTTATATTTTTGATAATAGCAGTTCTAACAGGTATGAGCTAGTGTCTCATTGTGGTTTTAATTTGCATTTCACTGATGATCAATGGACATTCTAAAATATACCTGTTGGTCATTTGTATGTCTTTTGAGAAATGTCTACTCAAACTGTTTACCTATTATTTTTAAGTTCACAAGAGTTTTTAGACAAGGCTTTATTTTCAAGGTCCAATATGTATTTTTGCTTTTTTAGTTTTTACTTTTTTTCATCTTTCTTTTATTTATTTATTTTTAAAATTTACTTTAATTTCTGGGATACATGTTCAGAATGTGCAGGTTTATTACACAGTTATACATGTGCCATGGTGGTTGGCTGCACCTATCAACCTGTCATCTAGGTTTTAAGCCCTGCATGCATTAGGTATTTGTCCTAATGCCTTCCCTCCCCTTGCCCCCTACCCTCCAACAGGCCCTGGTGTGTATTGTTTCACTCTCTGTGGCTGTTTTTCTTATTCAACTCCCACTTATGAGTGAGAACATCCGGTGTTTGGTTCACTGTTCCTGTGTTAGTTCACTAAGAATGATGATTTCCAGCTTCATCTTAGTCCCTGCAAAGGACATGAACTCATGCTTTTTCATGGCTGCATGGTATTCCATGGTGTTTGTGTGCCACATTTTCTTTATCCAGTCTATCATTAATGGGTATTTGGGTTGGCTCCAAGTGTTTGCTATTGTAAATAGTGCTGCAATAAACATATGTGTGCACATGTCTTTATAGTAGAATGATTTATAATCCTTTGGGTATATACCCAGTAATGGGACTGCTGGGTCAAATCATATTTCTGGTTCTAGATCCTTGAGGAATTGCCACACTGTCTTCCACAATGGCTTAACTAATTTACACTCCCACCAACAGTGTAAAAATATTACTATTTCTCCACAGTCTCACCAGCATCTATAGTTTCCTGATTTTTTAATATTTGCATTCTGACTGCTATGAGTTGCTGTCTCATTGTAGTTTTATTTCTCTAATAACTAGGGATGATGAGTTTTTTTTTTTCCATATGTTTATCGGCCACATAAATGTCTTCTTTTTAGAAGTGTCTGTTCATATTATTTGCCCACTTTTGGATGGGGTTGTTTTTTCTTGTAAATTTGTTTAAGTTCCTTTTAGATTTTGGATATTAGATTTTTCTCAGATGGGTAGATTGAAAAAATTGTCTCCCATTCGGTAGGTTGCCTGTTCACTCTACTGCTAGTTTCTTTTGCTGTGAAGAAGCTCTTTAGTTTAATTGGATCCTATTTGTCAAATTTGGCTTTTGTTGCAATTGCTTTTGGTGTTTTAGTCATGAAGTCTTTGAGCATGCTTATGTTCTGAATGGTACTGGCTAGGTTTTCTTCTAGGATTTTTATGGTTTGGGTTTGAATTCCTGACAGAGTTTGAATATCAACCACCTATCAGATACATGCTTTGTAAATATTTTTTTCTAATTCTATATATTGCTTTTTCACTCTGTTGATTGTTTTCTTTGTTGTGCAGAAGACATTTTAGTTTGATGCATTTCTACTTGCCTTTTTTTTCTTTTTTTGCCTTTGCTTTTAAGGTCAAAACAAAATAAAACTGTAGCCTAGATCAATACCAATAGTGTTTCTTCTGTATCACTATGTTTTCTTCCAGTAGTTTTATGGTTATGGGTCTTATGTTTAAGTCTGTAATTCATTTTGAGTAGATTTTTGTTTATGGACTGAGAAAAGGGTCTAACTTATTTCTTCTGCTTATGGATAGGTGGTTTTCCCAGCATCTTTTATCAAAGATCCTATGCTTTCCTCATTGTGTTTTTGTCATCCTTGTCAAAGATCACTTGACTGTGGAAGCATGGATTTCTTTCTGTGTGCTCTGTTCTGTTTTATTTATTTATGTCTGTTTGTATGCCGATACTATACAGTTTTGATTACTGTAGCTTTGTCATATATTTTAAAAACAGAAAGTCTGATGATGATGCTTCTGGGTTTTTTTTTTTTTTTTTTTTTTTTCATGATTTCTTTGGCAATTTGTTGTGTTTTGTGGTTCCATATGAATTTTCAAAATTTTTTTCTATTTCTGTTATCAATGCCATTGGAATTATAATAGAGATTGTATTGAATTTGTAGATTGCCATGGATAGAAATAAATTACCTGTTAAATTTTCTAATCAATGAGTATGAAACATTTTTCCTTTTATGTTTATCCTCTTTAATGTCTTTCCTCAATTTGTTATAATTTTCAGGGTACAAATCTTGCACTAGTGTGGTTAAAGTATTTTAAGCTTGTTAGTTTATTGTTGTTACCATTGTGAATAAAATTGTTTGCTTAATTTCATTTTCTGGTATTTTGTTTGTATGTAGACTCATGATTGATTTTTGTATCTTGACTTTGAAATTTGCAAATTTCCTTAAGTTTTTTCTTAGTTCTGAAAGTTATTTTGTTGTAGCATAAGAGTTGTCTGCATACCTGATCATGTTATCTGCAAACAGTTGTAATTTTACTCTTTTTGTCTGATGTAGATGCATTTTGTTTCTTCTTCTGGTCTAATTGCTCTTGCTGGGACTTACAGTACTATGTTTAATAGAAATGATGATACCGAGCATCTTTGCTTTGTTATTGATCTTAACAGAAAAGTTTTCAGTTTTTATTCATCGACTGTGATATGAGCTGTGGGCTTTCCTCAACACATATAGGAACACACACACACACACACACACACACACGCACACATATATATATGAGAGTGTTTTTATCATGAATTAACATTGAATGTTATCAAATGCATTTTCAATTTCTATGTGTTTTCCTTTTTTTTCTGTTCATGTGTGTACCACATTGATTAATTTTTGTATGTCAAAACACCCCCGTACCCTTGCGATAAATCATATTGGTCATGGGTTGCGACCCTTTCAATATGCTATTAAATTCAGTTTGATTTTATGGTATTGAGAATCTTTGCATTTATATTTCTCAGGAATATTGGCCTGTAGTTTTTTTTGTGGCTTATTTGTCTGGCTTTGTTATCAGGGTAATGACAGCCTCATAACATGAGTTTAAAGTATTACCTCTTCTATTATTTTAAAGAGTATAACTGGTATTAATTATTCTATAATTCACCTATTAAAACATCTGAGTTCTAGGCTTTTCATTCATGGAGACTTCTGATGACTGATTCAATTTCCTGATTTCTTGGGTTTCTTTTTTATTTTCCACATTTTATTATAGGTCAGGAAGTACATGCTCAGGTTTGTTACATAGATAAATTGTGTATCACAGCTCTTTGGTGTACTGATTATTTTATCATCCCAGGAATGAACAAGTATTTTTTGATCTTCACCTTCTTCCCACCCTCCACATTCAAAGAAGGCCTGATGTCTATTGTTCCCTTCTTTATGTTCATGTGTTCAATGTGTAACTCTTCACTTTTAAGAGAGAACATATGGTTTTTGATTTTTTGTTCCTGCATTAATTCACTCTGGATTGAGCTCAATCCATGTTGCTGCAAAGGACATGTTCACTTTATTTTTATGACTGTACAGGATTCCATGTTGTATATGTACCACGTTTTCTTTTTCCATGCCACAACTCATGGACATATAGGTTGATTCCAATTCTTTGCTATTGTGAATAGTGTTGCAAAGCACATACATGTTCATGTGTCTCTATGCTAGGATGATTTATATTCCTTTGGGTATACACCCAGTAATGGGATTGTTGGGTGAAATGGTGGTTCTGTTTTAAGTTCTTTGAGAAATTTCCAAACCACTTTCCACAATGGCTGAACTAATTTACATTATCACCAGCAGTGTATAAGGTTCATTTTTGCCACAATCTCACCTGCATCTATTATCATTTGAATTTTTCCTTTTATACATATGCCACATTTTCTTTGGCCCTTTATCCATTGATGTACGCTTAGATCATTTTCACATTTTGATTATTGTGAATAATGCTGTAATGAATATGGAAGGGCAAATGTCTTCATCAGGTAGTGATTTCATCTTCTTGGGAAGTTTTCACCCAGTAGAGGTATTGCTGGGTCATATAATACTTCTATTTTTAATTTCTTTAGAAACATCCATACTTTTTTCTATAATGACTGCATCAACGTACATCCCCACTAACAGTTTACTAGGTTTCTTGTTTCTCCATACCCTTGCCAACCTTTGTACTCTCTTGTCATTTTGATAATAGCCATTTTGATAATAGCCATTTTGATAATAGCCATCCTAAAGGATATGAGGTGATATCTCATAATGAGAAAATTTACATTTAATTTGCATTTCTCTAATGATTACTGATGTTGAGCACATTTTCATATACCTGTTGGCCATTTTTATGTCTTCTTTGGAAAAATAATTTTCAGGTACTTTGTCCATTTTTTATTCAGGTTATTATTTTTCTTGCAATTGAGTTGTAAGTTTTATAAATAAATTTTTGATATTAACCAGTTATCAGATATTAGGTTTGCAAATATTTTTCCCATTCTGTAGGCTGCTGTTTTATTTTGTTGACTGTTTCTTCTGATGTGCAGAATCTTTTTAGTTTGACGTATTTCCATTTATTTACTTTTGATTTTGTAGCTGGACTTTGAGTGTGATATCCAAAAAAAAAAAAAACATTGCCAAGGCCAATATCAAGGAATATTTTGTTATATTCTCTTTTAGGAGTTTTATGATTTCAATTCTCACATTTGGGTCTTTTATTCATTTTGAGTTTCTTTCTGTGTATGGTGTAAGATAAGAGTAAAATTTAATTCTTTTGCATGTAGAAATTCAGCTTTCCCAGAACCATTTATTGAAGAGACTGTCTTTTCCCCACCATATCCTCTTGATGCCCATGTCAAAAATTTGTTGACCATATATGTTGGAATTTATTCTGCACTCTCACTTCTGTTTCATTCATCTTTGTTTCTGTTTTTAGGTCAGAACAATATTAATTTGATTAATATATCTTTGTAATATAATTTTACAACAGAAAGTGTCATGCTTCCAAATTCATTTTTCTTTTTCAGTATTGCTTTGGATATTCAGGATTTTTTTTTTTTTTTGTAACTCCATAATTACTTTAGGATTATTTTTTGTATTTCTGTAAAGAATAATATTGAAATTTTGATAGGGATTACATGAAATCTCTTTGTTGCTTCAGGTAGTATGGACGTGTTCACAACATTAATTCTTCCTACCCATGAACATGGAATACCTTTTTATTTATTTTTGTCTTCATTATTTTTTCGTCGATGCTTTATAATTGTACTGTACAAATCTTTCACCTCATTGGTTATATTTATTCCTAAGTACAGGTTTGTATCAATGGCGGGTTAGTTTCAGGACCCCTGCAGCTACAAAAATTCACATATATTCAAATCCCCAGTTGGCCCTGCAGAAGTTGTGTGTACAAAATTCAGTCTTTCAGATATACACAGGTTTTGCATCCTGTGAATACTGCATTTTCAATCCATGTTTGGTGCAGACACATAACCCGTGGATACAAAGAGCTGACTATATTTTTAAAAATACACAAAGAAACTTACCCATGGAGTTTAAATCCAAGTTGTTCAAGGGTCAATTACATATTTTTTAATGATATTGTAAACAGGATAGCTTTGTTGATTTCTTTTTCAGCTAGGTTGCTATTTGTATATAGAAATGCTATTGATTTTTGTATGTTGATTTTGTACTCCTGTAACTTAAAGTTTGTTACTTCTAATAGATTTTTGTGGAATCTTTGGGGTTCTCTATGTATAAGATTATCTCAATTGCAAATAGAGATAATTTTATCTCTTTTTTTTTTATTTGGAAGCTTGTTACATCTTTTTCTTACCTGTTTGTTCTTGCTCATACCTCCATTACTATGTTGAGTAGAAATAGTGAGAGTAAGCATCTTTGTCTCGTACTAGATCTTGAAACATTTTCTGTTGTTCCCCATTCATAATGATGGTAGTGGCAAATATTTCATAAATGGCCTTTATTATATTATGCTACGAAACTTTTCTTCTATACCTAAGCTGCTCAAAGCTTTTATCAATTAAGGATGCTGAACATTGTCAAATTGGTTTTTCTGTGTTGAGACAATGATGTGTTTTTATCTTTCAGTCTGTTAATGTGATATATCACATTGATCAACTTGCATATGTTAAACCAAACTTGCATGCCAAGGATAAATCCCACTTGATCATGATGTATGATCTTCTTGACGTGTTGTTGGATTTTATTTGCTAATATTTTACTAAGGCTTTTTACATCAATGTTCATTAGAGGTATTTGACCTATAGTTTTATTTTCTTGTGATATCTTTGACTTAGATATGAGAGTGATACTGACCTCATAAAATGTGTTTGGAAGTATTCTCCATAGCTAAGTTTTTTTTTTTTTTTTTTTTTTTTTGGAGGAGATTTAGAAGTGTTGGTAATAATTTTGTGAAGAAATTAGAAATAAATAAATTCTTTCTTTGATAGAAATTTGGAAGAATAGGTAGAATTTCTAAATTCTACCAAACAATCAAAGAATTATTACCAATCTTTAAAAACTTTTCTTTTGTTGGAAGTATTTTAATAACTTCTTTAATCTCTTTATTTGTTATTGTGCTGTTCAAGCCTGCTATTTACTCTTGGTTTAATTTTAGTAGATTATATTGATGTAGGAATTTATTCATTTCCTCTAAGTTTGTTAGCATATAATTTGTTAGCATATAATTATTTATTTCTTTTAAATCATTTTTATTTCTGAGACATCTACTATAATGTTTCCACTTTCATTTCTGATTTTAATTATTTGAGTCTTGAGTCTTTTAGGTTTTTTTTTTTTTTTTAGTTTGCCTGTTGTTTGGGGATAGGAAGCTCTATATATGTCTGTTAGATGCATCTGGTCTAAAGTGCAGTTGAAGACCAGTATCAACGTATTAATTTTTTGTGTGGTTGATCTATCTGCTGTTGAAAGTGGAATATACAATTCTCCTACTATTAGAGTATTTCGCCCTGATTCTTCCTTCACGTCCATTAATTAATATTTGCTTTATATGTTTAGTTGCTCCAATGTTGGGTGCCTTAAATGGCTATGTTTTTCTGATGAATTGACCCCTTTATCGTTAAATAATGACAATTTTGTCTCTTGTAACAGTTTTTGTCTTGAAGTCTATTTTATCTTATGTAAATATAGCCACCCCTGCTCTCTTTCGGTTACTTACTGCACGAAATATTTTCTTCATTCTTTCCGATATAGTCTACGTATGTCCTTAAAGCTTAAATGAGTCTCTTGCTGGCAAATAGTTGATTATTTTAAAAATCTACGCAGTCACCTTTTGTCTTTTGATTGGAGCATTTAATTCACTCATATTCAAGATTATCATTGATAGGTAAGAAATTCCACTTGACATTTTGCTAATTGTCTTCTGGTTGATTTATAGATCATTTTTTCCTTTCTTCTATTCTTGTAGTCTCTCTTTGTAATTTGGTGATTTTCTGCAGTGTCAAGCATTAATTTGCTTCTTTCTGTTTTGTGTGTCTGCTGTAGTTTTTACTTTCTGGTTGTCACAGGGGCTTACATAAAATATCGTAGAATTAGGATAGACAACTTTCAACTAATAATAACTTAAATTTTGCTCACATAAAAATGCTCTAGAATTTTACCCTCCCCCACAATTTGAACATTCTGATCTTGTATATTTCTTAAAAATTTACTGTATCTGTAGTTATTTTTTATCATTTTAAGTATTACCCTTCATAGTAAGGATTTGAATGATTTACACACCAACATTACAGTAATGATATATGAATTTGACTCTCAATTTACCTCTACCACTTAGTTTTATAGTTTAATTTGCTTTATTTTCCTTTCATTTCTGGTTAAAACATTCCCCTAAGCATTTCTCGCAAGGCCAGTCCAGTAGTGATGAATTTCCTCAGTTTTTGCTCATCTGGAAAAGTCTTAACTTTTTCGTCAATTCGAAAGGGTAGCTTTGCTAACTATAGTGTTCTCGGCTGACACTTTTTCTTTTCTTCATTTTAAATAATTATATATCCATTCTCTTCTGGTCTGCAATGTTTCTGCTGAGAAATCTGTGGGTATTCTTCTTTTTTTTTTTTTTTTCTCATGTGTGATTTAATGCTTTTTTATTACAGCTTCTAGAATTATTTGTCTTCAAAATTTTTCCTGTTTGATCATGTTGTATCTCAGGAGAATCATTTTGGGTTTGAATCTAATTGAGATCTATGAGCTTCCTAAATCTAGGTGTTTATATCTTTCCCAAGATTTGGAAATATTTCAGTTATTGTTTTATTAACTAGGTTTTCAGCACATTGTTTGAAATCTTTTTCCTCTGACATCCCTATACTGTGAATATTTGTTTGCTTTATGGTAACCTGTAAGTCTCACAGGCTTTCTTCATTGTTTCTTCTTATTTTTACCTCTAACTGTAATACTTCATAAAACTTGCCTTTAATTTCAGAAATTTTTTCTTCTGCTTGGTGTTTAAGTTCTCATTTAATTCACTGAACTCTTCAGTTCCAATAATTTTTTTTATTGATATCTCTTTGTAGATTTTTTTCATTCAGATTATGAATTATTTTTCTGATTTCACTGAATTAGTTTTTCATATTCTCTTCTATCTCATTGTTTTCTGTGTATCTTTTTTAAAATTTCTTCTCAGGCATTTCATAAATATTCTTTTTGGGAATCTGTTACTGGAAGCTTATAGTGTTCTTTGAGAGCATCATATTTCCTGTTGATTTCTTGTTTGTTTGTTTCTTGTGTCCCTACATTGATGTCTGTTTCTCTGGTGAAACAGTTGCTTTTTCCAATTTTATGGAGTAGCTTTTGTAGCAAGAGACATTCTTCCTGCAGATGGTTCTGACAGTGTCAGTTGGGAACAGTGCATTGGTTTTGGTTCTAGTTGGACTCTGGAGCATGGCTTCTGTGAAGTTTCTTCAGTTGTAATGTTGATCTTTTATGTTTGGAACTACTTCAGTGGTCTGGGCTGAAGGAGTCTGTGATGAAAGTGGCATGGTTTTGGTGGAGGGAGGGGCACATATCTGGTTTATGGGCCGGACACAGGCAGGCTGAATGGCAATGCCTTAAGGGAGGTGCAGTCATCACTGTACTTGTTGTCAGGCCCAACACCCATGTGGCCGGGCAGTCTCTCTGGTGGGAAGGGCCAGTGCCAGACTGGCTGTCAGGCCAAGTGCAGGAACACATAGGCACAGTAGACTGGTTAGCTGTGTGGTGGTTTCTTTTTTTTTTTTTTTTTTTTAGACGGAGTCTTGCTCTGTCGCCCGGGCTGGAGTGCAGTGGCCGGATCTCAGCTCACTGCAAGCTCCGCCTCCCAGGTTTATGCCATTCTCCTGGCTCAGCCTCCGGAGTAGCTGGGACTACAGGCGCCCGCCACCTCGCCCGGCTAGTTTTTTGTATTTTTTAGTAGAGACGGGGTTTCACAGTGTTAGCCAGGATGGCCTCGATCTCCTGACCTCGTGATCCGCCCGTCTTGGCCTCCCAAAGTGCTGGGATTACAGGCTTTGTGTGGTGGTTTTTTCAGTAGGTGAGACTGCCACTGTGGTGGTTGTCATGCTTGATGTGTGTGCACATGGATGTGGTGGTTTGTCTGCAAGTTCAACAGCTTCCCCACTGTCCGGTTACACCAATTTTCTGTGGTGTTTCTCTATGAATTTTGATGGAGTGGTGTCTCAGTTTTTTCATCAGTCCTAGGTTCCATGTCATTTGTTGTAAGATAAATGAACTTGGAGGATATCATATTAAGTAAAATAAGCCGGACACATAAAGAGAAATACCACATGA
Source organism: Rhinopithecus roxellana (assembly GCF_007565055.1). Classification (NCBI taxonomy): domain Eukaryota; kingdom Metazoa; phylum Chordata; class Mammalia; order Primates; family Cercopithecidae; genus Rhinopithecus; species Rhinopithecus roxellana. The sequence goes on along the minus strand of NC_044567.1, from coordinate 10,390,795 downwards.
TAAAACTCACATTTGGAATCTAAAAAGAAAATACGTTGATATTATAACTAGAGTGTGGAGGATAGAGAGAGGTTGGCCAATGCGTACAAAGTACATCATAATGGGAGGAATAAGTTCTGGTGTTCTATTGCACAGTGGGATAAATATGGTTAAAAGTAAGGTATTACATATTACAAAATAGCCAAAGGAGGGGCATTTGAGTATTCTCACCACAAAAAAGGTAAAAGCATGAGGAGATGGATATGGTAATTACCCTGATTTTATCATTATGCAACATATATATTTATAGAAATATTATATTGTACACCGTAATTATGTACAATTATAATGTGCCAATTAAAACATATTTTGAATTATTTGTCAGGCATTTCAAAGATCTTTATTTCTTTGGAACTTGTTTTCTAGAGACTTTTTTTCCTTTGGTGGTATTATGCTTTCAGATTTCTTATATCCTTGTGCACTTATCTGTGTACTTGAAAGAGGAGTCACTTCTTCCTGACTTTATGGACTGGCTTTGGTGAGAAAATATCTTGCCTATAGGTAGATGCAAGGGTGCTGGCTAAGAGAGGTGTATAGCAACATCTGGTCCAGGGTTTAGATACACATGTTAGCAGGTAGTGCCAGGGCTCCATCTGAGGATAAAGATTATAGTGGTGGCTTTGGCTCTGGTAGGTGGTACAATGGATGGTCTGGCTAGTTGGGGGACATATCATCATGGGCTCTGGACAGTTGTCAGCTGGGGTCAGCTTTCACAAAGACTGCAGGGCCCTCTGTTGTGGCATGTGTGGGTGTCCGTGACATAGCAAGGGCTTTTTAGGTTCTCAGCATTGAAAGCTATTGAAAATTTTCTACCCTTCTCTTTCTCCATGTAGAGAAATTGCATTTAAGGATGAATTGAGGGTATAAGTCAATGCAGGTAAAATGCTCCCTGCCAGTTTCTATGCCGCCATTCTTGTTTTGTTGTTGTTCCACTGGGTTGCTGCAGCTTTATTTGTCCTATGGAGCTCCTCCAGAGCTATTTTAATTTCTGACCAGTTGTTAAAATTGTTGGGTTTGGGACAGGGAAATGAGCAAGGACTTTTTAGCCTTCCATCTTGCTGATGTCACTCATCGAGCCAATTTTAGAAATGCAGGTATTACCAAACTCCGTTGTTTAACTTAACGGAAGTCCACATAATATAAACAGTGTTTTTAAGTTTGAAGGTAAATGAAACACTCTTATGGAGATTGTGATGTTAAGTGAAATAAGCCAGGCACAGAAAGACAAACATCCCTTTCTCACTTATTTGTAGAATCTAAAAATCAAAACAATTTAACTCATGAACATAGACAGTAGGAGGATGGTTTCCAGAGGCTGAGAAGGGTTGTAGGGGGTTGGAGAGGATGGTGGGGATGGCTAATAGGTACAAAAAAAAACCCAGAAAGAATGAATAAGACTTACTATTTGGTAGCACAACAGGGTGACTATAGTCAATAATAAATTCCTTGGAATATTTAAAATAACTTAGAGAATGTAATTGGATTTTTTTTCTATTTGCTATTAACAATTTTTATAAATTTGAGTAAGCTGATTAATATTGATAGTCATTCTTTCATTTGAATATTAGTATTATTAAATAAAATATTTTATTTAGAATATCTAGCACAGACATAATCATAGGACAAGAACTGAATAATGAGAGATATTACTATTACTACAGAAAATATTAAGACTGTGAATTAAAGGGTGGTTGGGGGGTGGCTCTTGACTGAAAATTTATTAGAAGATACTTGCTGAGATGACAGTTCTGTTCCATGCCTTGATCTAAGCATTTTGGAAATACTTTACACCTTGACTTAAGTCATTTGTATAATTGAAAGTTAATTATATGGTGTACTTATGATTTATGCATCTTACTATGTGTTTCCCTGTGGGTTTTGATAGTCTGGTATCTCAGTTGTTTTATCAGTTCTAGGTTCCATGTCATTTGTTGTAACATAAATAAAACTGGAGGACATCATATTAAGCAAAATAAGCTATACACCAAAAGAGAAATACCACATGATAGCCCTCACATGTGAAATCTAAAAAAAAAAAGTTGATATTACATAAGTAGAGGGTGGAGGATAGAGAGAAGTTGGTCAATGGGTACAAAGTTACAATGTAATGAGAGGAATAAGTTCGAGTGTTCTGTTGCACAGTGGGATAAATATGGTTAAGAGTAAGGTAAATACGTAAAATTAAATATGCAAAGTAAGTATGTAAAATGTGTGCTTTTTGAAAGCAGTGTATTATTTCTTCATTGCTCTGACTTCAGAATCTTCCTAAACATTGATGTGATTATCTTAATAAAACTGATGTATTAGTGGAATGTATAAAAATAAACCAGTGCAGTTAGAATATAATGTATTTGCCTATATTTGTGAGTGAGAAGTAGAGGTTTTAAAAATTATAACAAGTAGTGTGCTTTGATTATAAAGTTTTATATTTTAATTGTATAAAATTTGCCAAATGAAAATTTTAAGGCCCACAACAAAAAGAACTCATAATGTTATCATCTAAAAATAGTATTTTGTTAAATAAACTTATTGCACCTATGCACATATATTCATATATATCTCCCATATATTTTAATAATATATATCATACTTGCGTAACTCACTATTTTTATTTAACAATGTACTATATTCTCCGTATTTTAGATATGTTTACATTATTTTTAATGTCTGCAAATTTCATAGTATGAGCATATAACTTATAAATAATATCTTATTCTGGCATTTAGATTGTTTCTTTTTTGATTTGATTTAATTATAGTCATGCTGCAAGAAACTTTTTCTTTAAAATATTGAGCACATCTACCTGGAAGTACAATTGCTGGGATAAAATATATGTACAATTTAAAAATTTTGATAGCTATACCCAAATTACCCTTCGAGAAACTTGCAGTTATTTATATTCCTGTCTAAAGTGAATCAGAAGCCATTTCTCCACATGCTTGTCAATGCTGAATACTAAAAAGACTAAGCTTTGCCAAAGGAATAGGCAGAATACATTTGTTCGTATTGTGTTGGCTGGTAATGGTGTTAAAATATATTTTACCTTCTTTCATTACTACATATACTTCTGCCTACTTTACCAGCCGCAGTCTTCATGTTATTATAACTGAGTTGCTTGAGCTAGTTACATATTTAAGGTTTCAGGATTTTACCTGGACAATAGTATTATATAATAAATACCGTTGCAGTAGGATTTTTGGTCAAAGGACAACAAGTCGTTAAAATTCCACATGAGATCATATTCTTATATTCCCATAATTCCCCCGCATCACAAATTAGGAGAGAACTCTCTAATAAGAATAGTGTATTTTTTTTCTCCTTCAGTGAATGCAAGGTGTCAAATCTCCACAAACTCTGGGGTATTCTTTATTGGAAAATATCATCATTCTCCCATCAGCTCTGTTGGGGAACAAATGGTGAGACCTAAACATAGCAAACAGTCTTCCTTTCATTGTCTTCTTTCTATTATTCTGGAGATTAGTAGCAACCATTGAGCTATAGACAAAGCCATAATGTACTAAATGTAGTAAAATACTGTCTTAAACATAGGTGGTTTTGGAATTTGGATGCAGAAGTGGGGAAAAAAAGGAAAAGAAAGGGTGGCCCCCAGAATTTGTTGTGTCCCACTAAGTATAATTTGTAGGATCCCCTGACTATGTGAACATTTTTATTAAGCAATGTATTATAAAATTCATGGATCATGTAAAGTATAGGGATTTATTGGCAAAGAGGCAGCAAAATAGAGAATACATGGGCGTGTACTCATTTGCTTACTCTCTTATTAGTCAGTACCTGTGAAGAATCTTGGTATTTTCCAAGCAACCCCTTTTCATGTTTTGGTCCAGAAACCATCTCTTTATTTTCTTTATGTTTAGCTGCACAGTTTCTGCCTTATTTCTACTCACCTATCACCAGAAAGGTAGCAACATTATTTCTCATGCAATATCATTGCTTACAATGTCATGGCTCTTTGGAATTCGTATTGAAACAATACAGATCTCCTTGCCTCTGCAGCTCCTAATATCATATTTTTAATGTTGGTTACACAGTCATGATGCTGTATTATTCATTTTCCCACCAGTGACCACTGGCTGCCAGTGGATTTCTCAAGGTTGTTCTTGCGCTTTGATGTGACCACCAATGCAAGTTCACCCAAAGTATGTAGCAAAATGTGAACAATAATCAATTTACTTGTCATGTTAAATTTATCACTGAGAATTATACAGCATAAATATAAAAACATATCTTTTCTTGAACTCTTTAGACCATGACTATTGGATTCCCAGAGTGATTTCTGTTAATGTTGACAGCACCTCTACCTCCTGCACTTGAATGGAGATAGAAAAGGGACTTGAAGACAGAGTGAGAAAAGTATTTCATTCATGAAAACATTCATGCAAGGAATGTCTGTCTCTCTACTCATCATAAAATAAGGCCAGCTCTGGAGAGAACAATGTCACCACATTAATGAAACACCAGTGAAGGCAACGGAGGAGCCCCTTTTGTTGCAGTACAATGGTTTAAAAATCCCTTGAAGGAGATAAGGAGGACTGCTAGACAGTGGGTGCAGAGCTAACAATGTGCGTAGAGTGTCAGACCTGGATTTAGCCATGAGAGGCACATAGGGTTAAGGCATCTGCTCCAATGCCTGCCACAATGGGGTGCTGTAGATTCAGGCAGCACCATGGTTAGAAAATAAACCAGTGAGAACCAGCACATGCATACAAACGTGTAGATTATGCCAAAGGCCAGCGGTTGACCATCCCATTGGAAGAGCTGACACATGAGATTTCTTTTAAACATCTTTTTGAATTTGTTTGCCCTTGAAGTTTAGAGTATGAGAAGCTACATACATTTCAGGTTTCTAGTTAACATCAAGGATTGGGGTTATTTTATTTTATTTTTATTTATTTATTTATTTATTTTTTGAGACGGAGTCTCGCTCTGTCACCCAGGCTGGAGTGCAGTGGCTGGATCTCAGCTCACTGCAAGCTCCGCCTCCCAGGTTCACGCCATTCTCCTGCCTCAGCCTCGCGAGTAGCTGGGACTACAGGCGCCCGCCACCTCGCCCGGCTAGTTTTTTGTAGTTTTTAGTAGAGACGAGGTTTCACCGTGTTAGCCAGGATGGTCTCAATCTCCTGACCTCGTGATCTGCCTGTCTCGGCCTCCCAAAGTGCTGGGATTACAGGCTTGAGCCACCACGCCCGGCCAGGATTGGGGTTATTTTAGATGCCTTTCCTGCATTTGTACAACTAAACATGCCATTCTTTACAATTGTTATTTCTTCTCTATTGAATTGACTACCCATTTCCTAGTTTAACAACCATTATGCTTTATCTGGGAATACTTTATGGGGCAGGGGGCAAGTCAGCTTTGGTCACTTTGCTAAGGCTTAAGATCTCTAATTACACTATATTTACTTTAAATTAAATTTTTTGTTGATTTTTAAATTTAGAAAAACAGAATCCCACATCTCTTAGGATGGAAATGACAAAAATTATCATCATTATTTAACTTCTATGAAACAGTTTTTTTACCATGTAGAAGCCCCCTTCTCTTACTCTGTTTATCCAATTTAAACGCTCTTTTCAATACTCTGTCCAAATCTTTCTGTTGCCTTGAGTTTTCTTTTTTTTTTTTTTTTCTTGCTTCTCTAAGTTCACACAAGTCTTGATCATTTAAAATTTCAAATGGTTTTCTAAGTACAGCTTAACCAGAAACTGGACACATGCCGGTTTACGCGTGTATGTTTAGAAGAGTGGTTATTTAATCGATCATACCATCCTGAGTTTTGAAGCCTTGGACTAGAATCATGGCTATAATATTAACTAGCTATGGGACTCTGGGCAAGTTACACAACTTTACATTGCTGCATTATTTCTTTTGTAAAATAAATTCCTTTTCAAGTTTATTTTGTGGCTTATGTCATATACATATAATGTAAAGTGCCTCGTTCTGATAAGTGCTCAGTTTATTTCTAACTTTTTCTCTCCTGGTTGTTGATTATGTTTTGACAAAATAAAGTTGTTTTTTTTTTTTTTTTTTTTTTTTTTTTTTTTTTTTTTTTTGACAAGTGGTATTGGCTACACTTCAAGCATCTTGTAAAATTAAGCATCATATGTTTATCACAACGCAAACACTTGGCCCAGAGAGAGGTGGGGCTTAGTTTATAAAAAGTATTGCTGAATAAGGTTTGTCATGTTAGATCAGGCTTATTTCCCTGCCTTGCTTTTTTTGCTTTAGGGGTTTTCCCCATCTATACGTATTGCAGTTTGTTGTATTTTTAAGAAAATATTCAAACTTTGTCTTCACTCTTCTAGTTCTGTTAAAGACTAAGTTTGTTATTATAATATTGTTTTGATGACTTCTAATGAAGCATAATTAAATATTACTAACCTAGTATTCGATGTTAATTGTTTTTCCTTTAACTAGATGCTACTCAGTTCCCCAACACAACCAAAGAGTATTTGGGTGAAAAACAAATATGATTAATTGGAAGTACTAAATATCTATTGAAAGAGATCAAATAAAAAACACTAAAAGGCAGAAATGAGGTCCACAGGCAAACAGCCCGGGCGGCACCCTGACAGCCCGGGTGGCGCCCTGAGCCTAGTTAAAGATCGACCCCGGACCTAACCGATTAGGTTATCTATACACTCCAGACGCTGAAAGGACAGACGTTGTGAAAGTCTCTGTCCTGCTCTGTTCTGTTCTAATTACTGGTGTCTGCCATATATCTTAGTCCTGGGCCCAGTACAAACACATTCCTCTATTTGTTCCAAACTTCCTGAGCCCAACACAAACACATCCCCCCAAACATCCTAGAAACACCACCTAGAGAGCCCCTGATAAGGTCACAACCGTTTGTAGTTTTATTAAATGCGCAGGAACAAATAGAAACTGTTAATTGTATAACTTAGAATATTAACCAATTACCAATTGTGATACTGTGACCAAAAGAATTTCTTTGTACCTCTGTAACCTTACATATTCTGTATGCATCGGGCTATAAAAAGCAGGCACATGCATCATTCGGGGCCCTCTTGTATGTTGTAGAACGGAGGGACCAAGTTCGAACTTGCATTAAAGATCCTTGCCGCTTGGCTTTGACTCTGGACTCTGGTGGTCTTCTTCGGGGAACAAACGGTCTGGGCATAACACTATATTTATTTATTTTCGGGAATTCATTTTGATGCTATTCATAGGAGTTAACCAGTCATGAAGTTTGACTTTCTAAGAGCTGAAATATCCAAGTGGCCAATTTATGCAATAATTATGGTTTTATGCTAAACTATTTGTTCTCATTCCAGCTGTGATGATTATGTATTCTGTTGCTCAAGGGCACATTTCCTTGCTTACAGAAGAGAAAGGTTCTCTTCTGAAACTGTGCAGCAGTGGCACACAGCTAAATTTCCTTTGTTACTTGCCTAGAAAGTTTAGTCTTTAAATATTTTACCTCAGTCACAAAAGACAATTCCCCAGTGGAGACATTAGAAATCACAAAATATTCTGAATGCTCCTGGAAATTATTTTATTTTCTCATATGTGAGATAGCTGGTTGAGGTTGTTGATGAAACCATGTCTATAATAGTTTATTAAATACTCTTATTATTCATTTAGTATTGTTGTATATTCTTTATAAAACACAACATTAAAAGAAAAGTAATATTATTGAGTGGAAAATTATAAAACAAATGACAGATAAAAAGATAATATCTATCCTACAAAAAGGTTCTTACAAACTGTTAATAGGTGAAAGATGTAAAAGAAAAATGATCAAAGAGTGGAAATAGGCAATTGACAGAAAATAGAAACTAAATGGTCAGCACAAAAAATAATATGGTTGAATTCAGTATTGATAAGGGGCTTACAAATTAAAGTAACCATGAGACAGTACTTTTACCCAACAGAATGGCAAAATTTTAAGGAAGAATGATAAGAACTGTTGCTGACACAGATATGAAAATAAAGAACATTCCCATGAATTTCTTCTGGATATATAAATGTTATCTCAGTTTTAGCAACACTAACTAAAATTAAAAATACCTTTAACTTCAGTAATTCCACTCTTGGGAATCTATCCCAAAGAGATAGAAGTCTTAGTCAAATGTTTTAAACATAGGCACATTTACTAAGGCAATGTCTATAGTGCATCCTTAGGTAAAGCAGATAATTATCAATAGGAGAATGGCTAAGTGTACTATGTGCACCTACAAAATGAAATATTATGTAATCACTTAAAAATAGAATTATATCAGTTGAAACAGCAATTTTCATTATCATTGAATAAGCAATATAAAACACAATTGTTCATAAAAATAATTTCTACAATAAACATGCATATTTACAGAGACATTTTGACCTAACTATGAGTATTTGCAAAATGTATCATTTTAAACCATACTTATATACAATTAAACTGGGAACAGCGTATGGAAGAAAACAAAGATAAGCATCAGGTTTTTAAAATGGGTACCACTGACTTGTAGTGGAAAGTAGAAGTGGGTAGGGGAGAGGAAAAGAGGAAAGCAAGAGGTAAGTAAAGAAAAAACTATAGCAATAAAATAGAAAGAATGTGTACTATAATGCCAATACTATATAGGTGATAATGCACATACTGGTGCATATATGTTTATAAATATTAGAAAAACATGTTAACCAATATGTAATAACTTAGGGTGTATATGATATATTATGGAGATAATAAAAACAAGTTGCTCAAAATTCCAGATATTAACTGTCTTGAGAGAGGTATAATTTTGAGTAGGATTAAGAGGTGGGGAATACAAAGAAAAACACCTAAGGTCTCCAAAGCTATTACCAATGTTATAAGATTATTAATTTCTATATTTTATATATAAATGCTATATATTGGCTTATGTATGTAAAATACAACATAATATTAGCATACATTTTTACATGCAATATAAAAATAGCCAATTAAATGATGATGTGTATAGCAGATAAATTTTTATATAGATACAAACAAAAACAAACTTAAAACATTAAAACACACACACACATATATATAGAGTCAGAAATTACATGTATTATAGGTTTCTAGATAACGTGCAATGCATGAAGACAGAAGGGTTGTGCATTGGTCTATCAAGGCTTTAAACATTCAATGAAACTTCAGAATGAGGCCGACTGAGGTTTAGTGATCAGGCAGGTGAAATTTTGTTGTTGTTTTTTTGCCTTTGTACACCTTTCCATTGTATTATCTCCTTTGTATAGCAAGCATTACTCGGATTTCTGTTGCAATTTGAAAAAAAAAAATTACTTCATGGAAGAACATTAAAAAAGGAAACTTGGCCAGACGCGGTGGCTGACGCCTGTAATCCCAGCAAGCTGGGAGGCCAAAGCGGGCGGATCACGAGGTCAGGAGATCCAGACCATCCTGGCTAACACGGTGAAACCCCGTCTCTACTAAAAAATACAAAAAATTAGCCGGGCGGGGTGGTGGGCGCCTGTAGTCCCGGCTACTCGGGAGGCTGAGGCAGGACAATGGCGTAAACCCAGGAGGCGGAGCTTGTAGTGAGCCAAGATCGTACCACTGCACTCCAGCCTGGGCGACAGAGTGAGATTCCGTCTCAAAAAAAAAAAAAAAAAACAAGGTAATCTATGCCAATAAGTTGGATAGTTTAGGGGAAATAGACAATTCCCTAGAAAATTATAACTTCCAAAACCTACTCAAGGAGACATAGAAAATATAAATAATACTACAATTTTTAAAAAATTAAATGCATCGTAAAAACTTTTTCTAAAAATCACTAAGCCAAACTATTTAATTAGTTATTCCCATCAAAATAAAGGAACTAATAATTCTTGGCTTGCATAATGTATTACAAAAATAAAATAGAAGGCCAGGTCTCTAATTCCTGGTATGAGGCTGGTATAATCTTGTTATAAAGATTGGTCTAGGGCATTATTAACAAAGAAAATTGTATGTAATTTTCACTTATCAACATAGGAGAAAATCATGAATAAAATAATAGCACTCTAAATCAAGGAATGAAAAAATGATCTAACATTAATGATTTGATGTAATACATCTATTAATGTTATTTACCACATGAACAGATTAAGGAAAAATACTACATAATTATTTCAAAAAGATGTAGAAAAACATGTATTACAATTCAACAGTCACACAAGATAAAAGAAAAAACCTTTAATAAAGTAGAAAATAAGGAAATTCCCTTAGAATGACATGTTAGAACTAGTTGTTGACAAGATGTGGATGTCTACTATCACTGTTTTTATTGAATATTCTACTTAGGGCCCTTATCAGAGAAATAAGACAAGACATTGGACTACAATAATAAGGGCTGGAAATGAGAAAAACACACTTGTTTTTCTTTGGAGATGACATGAATGTCTGTAGGGAAAATTAAAGAAAACAGGTAATCTGTTGAAACTCATAGAACATTCAGCAGTTGTTAGAGACAGCACAATATACAGAAATTAATAGTATTCTTAAAAAAGCAGTACCGTAATGAATGATAATGCTAAAAAAAAGATAACACGCACAATATCATCACAAATTGTAAGGTTATCAGGCCTATAATTAAAACAAAAAAGACACTGTCATGAAAAAAATTAAAAATCTTTATTGCAAGGTCTACAGGCAGATGGAAGTAAATGTTAAAACAGATCACATTCTTGAATGAGAAAACAACATTGCAATCATTTTAATTCTATTTTAAAATGTATAATTAAGTTATTATTGCCAATAGCACCCCATTGTACTATCATAAATGTGAAGAAAATATTTAGAAAAATGTGTATATATTTTGAACTGTTATAGTAGCACTGATAAGGTTATTATTATCTTGCTTGGATAGATAAGGAAATTGAAGCAAAAAGTAACTTGCTGAAGATCACAGAGCTAGAAAATATTGAAACCCAGATTTAATTCAGGCAGTCTCAGAGTCTGTATTATATTACTTCTAAATAGGAGAAATGCTATTTAAAATTTGAAAAAGAAACTCACTTTCCTCTATGCATAAATCATAAACATTAAATACAACATTGTTTTACCTACACATTTGTATATGCAATCTTCCAAAAGATTTCACAGTATATTTCTGGTTTATGCTAATTAAAACATCTTTCACTTTTATAAATTGAGTAAACACAGAGAGTTCTTGAGTTGGAAATGATTTTACAAATTCCTCTTACAATAAACTTTCACTCAAACTAATGTTTGCTTCTGTGATCTCTGTGATATAATCCATTTACGACTCAAAGAGTTTCAGTACAAGAGGAACTGTCCACCTGTGTTCAGTGTCATATTTGTATTCCAATCATTTCTGGAAATGAATATCTACTTTTATAAAAGAAAAAGTTTACTGAAAAAAGAAGTTATTTTAAGACATGTTTATAAAGAACACTTTAGCCTATCTGTCCTCTGTGTATGCATCTGCCCTTAAACTTTAAATGTGGTACTGACTAGCCTTTCAAACACCAAACAAACAAACAGGTAAAAGCCAGCTTCTGGCAATAGTCCTGGTCTCAGATTGTTTATTTATCTTACCCTTTAGTCCTTCATCTCTTTTCCTTTACTCTTTGAACTCCTGATTTGGTTCCTCAACTCCTGATATCTGCCTGGAGCCTAATCTGGAAAGGTGCTGGACACTTCAGAATTCCAACTGATAACTAATGTCTACATGGCAATCTTGAGCTAATTACAAGCTGCTCATCCTTTGTGTTTCTAAACTACCTTTCCTCACGTTGTTAAAATATATATTATGCTTATTAGGCACTAAATCATGAAGATCACTCTTTCCTGACTGTGCCCTACTTTTCCAGGGACCTTCAAATTCACACCAGCTGAGAAGAGTTCTTTCTTCATGCCCTGGCCACCTCAGTAAGTGTGGATGGCTTCTTCCTCCCTCAACAACAAAATTGATATTATTAGAGGAGAGGTCCTGTTACACTGTTGTCACACATTGAGTGGGTTGTCAGTTTTATCCTTACATTGTATTGGTTTATTTATCGTGTCCTATTACCCTCTTTTAAGCCAGATCTATTTCATGCCCTTCCTAATCAATTGAATCTCTTTTTTTTTTTTGACACAAAATCTCACTCTGTCACCCAGGCTAGAGTGCAGTGGTGGAATCTTGGTTCACTGCAACCTCCTCTGCCTCCCAGGCTCAAGTGATTCTCCCACTTCAACCTCCCAAGTAGCTGGAATTACAGGCACCCAACACCATGCCCGGCTAATTTTCCGTATTTTTACTAGAGACAGGGTTTCACGACGTTGGCCAGGCTGGTCTCCAACTCCTGACCTCAGGCGATCCACCTGCCTCAGCCTCCCAAAGTGCCAAGATCACAGGCATGAGCCACCATGCCTGACCCCAGTTGAATCTTTTTTAGGAACCACAATGTGAATAGTGCATTGATGAACAACCTAGGAGGTGTTTATCAATGGATTAAAAAAATGTGATACATATACACCATGAAATACTACAGAGCCATAAAGAATAGAAAATTCATGCTCCGTATGGATGCAGCTGGAAGCCATCATCCTAAGTAAATTAATGCAGAAACAGAAAATCAAATGCTACGCGTTCTCACTTGTAAATGGGAGCTAAACATTGAGCACACATGAACATAAACATGGGAATAATAGACACTGGATTGCTAGAGAGGGAGAAAAGCAGGGAGGCCATGGATGGAAAACTTAGCTATTAAGTACTATGTTCACTACCTAAGTGATAGGATTCACACTCCAAACCTCAATATCACATAATAGTTCCATGTAACAAATCTGCACGTGTACCCCTGTATCTAAAATAAAAGTTGAAATTTCAAAAAAAAAATTGAAAAAAAAAACACACAGTGAAGCACTTTATTCTAAGTTCTTTGAAATAGTTGCTTAAATTAGCACTAGATGATAAACGTTGAGATCCCTGATGGGCACCATATGTTTTAAGTATTCCCTATACCTACGCAGCATCTGTGAATTTGATACACATGCCTCCCGTGTTCCCTCATGTCAGTGATAAGCAAGTTTACTAGAATGCAAATCAAATACTCACTGAGGGTAATTGCTTAGCCTGCTCATTGGTAATGTCATTTCTTCTATTCATTTATTCATACATTCATTTATTCATTCAGTATACAGTTCTTGAAAGCCAATTATGTATGAGAGATTATTGTGTTATGCGGTAGGAACATAAAGAAATAGAAGATAAGTTTCATGTCTCCAAGGAATTCACAAGTGATAGGATGCAAACAAATGAACAAAATATTATTATAGAGGGATAAAGAGCAGCTTGGAGAGTATAAAAGAGACATTTCTTGAAAGAAGAGATTGCTCTGTTTTCTCTTTTCAGCAACATAATGCCTGACACAAAGAAAGTACTAGATGCATATTTTATGAATGAACATCTATTCATAACAAATGCTATCTATCCATAATAGATAATATATCATTTGATTAGGGCATTTTCTTTTTCACTATAAAATTTAAAGTCTCCATATATTTTAGCAATGCCATGAAAACATTTCTGCCAGCTCTGGTGAGGTATATACCATCCTTTTGCCAAATACTGCTGTAATAATATCATAAACTCTGGTCCAGTAAACCAAATTCAGTTTTTCAACACCATCTGTGTGTTCTAGGTGTTTATGTTCAGTTTCCTCCTTTCTTTTCCAAAGTCACAACATTTCACTGGAAAAAGTCATAAAACACCACCTGTGTCCCACGATCTTTAAATTTCTATTCCAAACTTCAAAATAATAAAGTATACATTCCAGGAAGTGATTTTATTTTATTTTCTCCTGTCATAATTTCTCTACACTTTGTATCCGTCAAGACTTTTTAAACAGACACAACAGAAACTGACTTTGGCTGATTTGAGAATGAAGTGGATTTATGAAAATGATCGTCGGTATGTTACAAAATTAAGAAGAAAACTTCACCGCCACAAAGCAGTTTGAGGGAAGGTACCACGGTCACCCCACAGAGCAGTGGACCACAGTGCTTGTACCACTTCCATGGACTTGATTCTGTTGTCGTGTTCTGGCACTGCTACGCATGGAAGCTCAATGTGTTGCTTTGGCCACCTGCCAGCAAAACCCATGCTAGGATTACTAGGATGAACACATCTTGATTGTCCAAACCTAGGTTTTATGTCTATGTCCTAGTGGCAGGATGTTCTGTTAAATACATCCTCTTCTACTCACAAAGGCTTATTGTGAAAAGATTATTAAAACCTGGAGAGCAATTCAGCACTGGGTAACTCAAGACGGTGGGGGTGG